>NC_140012.1:27571778-27639278 GCF_964263955.1 Coregonus lavaretus | reverse complement strand
GGCTGAACACGGGAAGGGGAGAAGGGTAGCACTAGGCACCATGAATCAAGGACATGGACACTATCGTCCATGGGAGAACCATCAACCAAAACAAGTCCCTTATCAGGACCCAGCTAAATAATGGGGCCTGCCAGGTACCCCGCTACCACTGTGGTATTATCCCTGGAACGCACAGAGGTGTACACGTAGGAACACGCACACACACATACACACTGTTAGCACGCTAGCCACCAGACATAACAACTAACAAAAGATCGCATACGTACATACACACACACAGACACACACACACACACAAAAACACACACACGCCGGCAAAGGCCATAGTCATGTTAATAATTCATTGAAACATGGCCGCGAGCGATTCCGTTTTTTGTGGTGTTTTCACCAGGACAAAAACCCTCCACAGTCCTGTGGGATATTCACCACCAGACTGGAGAGAAAAACAGCTACAGCCAATTTGGCACAAGGACTCTTTCTTTCTCTTATTCACTCGTTTTTGTTTTTAGGTCATTAATTACTGCTAATTAAGCCTCTCCCTCTCTGTTATCTCGTTCTGTCCATTTTTCTCTCTCTCTCCACGTGAGCTCAGGGCTGGATCTACTGTGAGGCTGATGGATGGCCTAACGCATGCTGGAAGCCAGGACCTGGGAGGGGGAGGGAGAGAGTGTGTGTGCTTGCATGCGTGCCTGCTAGTTTTCTAAAAAACTCAGACACTGCTTTAAGGCATCCTAGAGCCTACACTTTCACACTCACACACACTATGTGCCTATGAATGTGTGTGCTATAGGGCTGTGATGGTGGTGGTTGTGGGGGGGGGTTACTATTTTGTTTGTACACTTGTTTACATGGATAATGCTTCTTAATAAAACCTATTTGAAACAAGCCATTACACTTCGTTATTATCATGGCATTTCATTATTATTATTCAGGTTATTACTTATTAATATTAATCAACAAATTAAGAAATGCCATCTCGTATTGACACAACATCAACGGAGTCAAAATAAAGATATCTGTCTATAAAGATATATGTCTATAAAGATATATGTCTATAAAGATATATGCCTACTGATGGGTTTTCTCCCACTTTTTCAGAAATATTCGCATAACGTCACAAACCCTGCTGCTGAGGTCATTCGATGGCAGTGGCATATTTTCTTCAAAGCGAGGACGCCATAATGAGAGAAATAATGTAGCCTGAGCTACTGAAAATAGGACATTTATTAAATCATGACAGGAGCTTAATAAAGAGATGGAGTCCAGACAGGCTAATTTAGGAAACTTTCTGTATGGACATATAGGCCTATGCAGATAATCAGCGAACTCACACACGCACACCCCCGTAAAAGCACCCATCAATCAAAGCCACCAGCATATGTCAGACACAAGTGCAAATATTTGTCCTTTCCTTAAAACGCATAAAAAACCTAGGCATATCTTAGGCTTTCTGAAAGTAGGCTATAAAATAATGAATTGACAAGGAAAGTATGACGGGGACAGCTATGCTATAGTAATTGACAAATCATAAAAAATGTAAACCCAACATGCAACAATTTCAAAAAAAAATTGAGTTACAGTTCATATAAGGAAATCAGGAATTGAAAAAAATTCATTAGGCCCTAATCTATGGATTTCACGACTGGGGAGTAGGGGGCCCAGCCAATCAGAATGAGGTTTTCCCCACAAAAGGGCTTTATTACAGACATAAATACTCCTCAGTTTCATCAGCTGTCCGGTGGCTTGTCTCAGACGATACCGCAGGTGAAAAGCCGGATGTGGAGGTCCTGGGCTGGCATGGTTACACGTGGTCTGCGGTTGTGAGGCCAGTTGGACGTACTGCCAAATTCTCTAAAACAAAGTTGGAGGCGGCTTATGATAGAGAAATTAACATTACATTATCTGGCAACAGCTCTGGTGGACATTCCAATTGCATACCAATTGCATGTTCCCTCAAAACTTTAGACATCTGTGGCATTGTGTTGTGTGACAAAACTGCACATTTTAGAGTGGCCTTTTATTGTCCCCAGCACAAGGTGCACCTGTGTAATGATCATGCTGTTTAAGCAGTTTCTTGATATGCCACACCTGTCAGGTGGATGGATTATCTTGGCAAAGGAGAAATGCTCACTAACATGAATGTAAACAAATGTGTGCACACCATCTGAGAGAAATAAGCTTTGTGTGTGTATGGAACATTTCTGGGATGTTTTATTTCAGCTCATGAAACATGGGACCAACACTTTACATGTTGCGTTTATATTTTTGTTCAGTGTAGAAACAAATACACGCAACATGTCCATAGCCTATTTATCAGTGAAGCTGATTATCGAGGGGAGAGTGTTGTAAAGATTTTTCAAATACTGTGAGGAACTACTATAATTTGAATGGATGTAAAAAAATATATACAGTACCAGTCAAAAGTTTGGACAAACCAACTCATTCAAGGGTTTTTCTTTATTTTTACTATTTTCCACTTTGTAGAATAATAGTGAAGACAACAAAACTATGAAAAAACACATATGGAATCATGTAGTAACCAAAAAAAGTGTTCAACAAATCAAAATATATTTTATATTTCAGATTCTTCAAAGTAGACACCCTTTGCCTTGATGACAGCTTTGCACCCTCTTGGCATTCTCTCAACCAGCTTCACCTGGAATGCCCACATAGTTCCCACATATGCTGAGCACTTGTTGGCTGCTTTTCCTTCTCTCTGCGGTCCAACTCATCCCAAAAAATCTCAATTGGGTTGAGGTTGGGTGATTGTGGAGGCCAGGTCATCTGATGCAGCCCTCCATCACTCTCCTTCTTGGTCATATAGCCCTTACACAGCCTGGAGATGTGTTGGGTAATTGTCCTGTTGAAAAACAAATGACAGTCCCACTAAGCGCAAACCAGATGGGATGGCGTATCTCTGCAGAATGCTGTGGTGTGCCTTGAATTCTAAATATATTACAGACAGTGTCACCAGCAAAGCACCCCCACACCATCACACCTCCTCCATGCTTCACGGTGGGAACCACACATGAGGAGATCATCCCGTTCACCTATGCTGCGTCTCGCAAAGACACGGTGGTTGGAACCAAAAATCTCAAATTTGGACTCATCCGACTAATGTCCATTGCTCGTGTTTCTTGGCCCAAGAAAGTCTCTTCTTCTTGTTGGTGTCCTTTAGTAGTGGTTTCTTTGCAGCAATTCAACCATGAAGGCCTGATTCATGCAGTCTCCTCTGAACAGTTGATGTTGAGATGTGTCTGTTACTTGAACTCTGTGAAGCATTTATTTGGGCTGCAATCTGAGGTACAGTTAACACTAATTAACTTATCCTCTGCAGCAGAGGTAACTCTGGGTCTTCCTTTCCTGTGGCGGTCCTCATGAGAGCCAGTTTCATAGTGCTTGATGGTTTTTGCGACTGCACTTGAAGAAACGTACAAAGTTCTTGAGATTTTCCGGATTGACTGACCTTCATGTCTTAAAGTAATGATGGACTGTCATTTCTCTTTGCTTATTTGAGCTGTTCTTGCCATCATATGGACTTGGTCTTTTACCAAATAGGGCTATCTTCTGTATACCACCCCAACCTTGTCACAACACAACTGATTGTCTCAAACGCATTAAGAAGGAAAGAAATTCCACAAATTGACTTTTAACAAGGCACACCTGTTAATTGAAATGCATTCCAGGTGACTACCTCATGAAGCTGGTTGGGAGAATGCCAAAAGTGTGCAAAGCTGTCACCAAGGCAAAGGGTGGCTACTTTGAAGAATCTAAAATATAAAATATATTTTGATTTGTTTAACACTTTTTTGGTTACTACATGACTCCATATGTGTTATTTCATAGTTTTGATGTCTTCACAATTATTCTACAATGTAGAAAATAGTAAAACATAAAGAAAAACCTTGGAATGAGTAGGTGTGTCCAAACTTTTGACTGGTACCGTATATATATATTAAAAAAGGATTTGGTTGACTTACTGTCTGAGGAGAATAAGACATTACTGAGATGCCCAGCTGGGCACTTTCCTACATTTGACATTTGCGAGAAGCAGGCCAGGTACTTCTACGTGTGCTCAGGTGCGCATGCTCCGTCAACATTAATAGGACAGAGAAACCAGACACATGCTCATTGCTCACATGGACTGTGTAAATTATGTTATGAGATAAACCAAACCTTGTTTCTCACAAGTGTAGCAGGTTGTGAACTCTGCAAACAACGTTTCCACTCCGAGAATGAGAACGGTAAGTTACTGTAATACATGCATTAACAGAAATTAATGTAACTAAATGACAGGGATTAACAGTAAATTGCCTGTTTTACAAACGGTAGGCTATCAAATGGGCATTCATAAAAGTGCATTGCGAGCCGACACTATATACAGTGGGGAAAATAAGTATTTAGTCAGCCACCAATTGTGCAAGTTCTCCAACTTAAAAAGATGAGAGAGGCCTGTAATTTTCATCATAGGTACACGTCAACTATGACAGACAAAATTAGAAAAAAAATCCAGAAAATCACATTGTAGGATTTTTAATGAATTTATTTGCAAATTATGGTGGAAAATAAGTATTTGGTCAATAACAAAAGTTTCTCAATACTTTGTTATATACCCTTTGTTGGCAATGACACAGGTCAAACGTTTTCTGTAAGTCTTCACAAGGTTTTCACACACTGTTGCTGGTATTTTGGCCCATTCCTCCATTCAGATCTCCTCTAGAGCAGTGATGTTTTGGGGCTGTCGCTGGGCAACACGGATTTCAACTCCCTCCAAAGATTTTCTATGGGGTTGAGATATGGAGACTGGCTAGGCCACTCCAGACTTATACTGTAACGAAAAACTGTATATTTTACGGTAATTTGGGTTATTATCAACAGTAAAATACTCTGAAATGTTTTATATATATATATATATATACATACATACACATACATATACACATACATATAAATACATATACATACATACAGTGGGGGAAAAAAGTATTTAGTCAGCCACCAATTGTGCAAGTTTTCCCACTTAAAAAGATGAGAGAGGCCTGTAATTTTCATCATAGGGTTGAGATCTGGAAACTGGCTAGGCCACTCCAGGACCTTGAAATGCTTCTTACGAAGCCACTCCTTCGTTGCCCGGGCGGTGTGTTTGGGATCATTGTCATGCTGAAAGACCCAGCCACGTTTCATCTTCAATGCCCTTGCTGATGGAAGGAGGTTTTCACTCAAAATCTCACGATACATGGCCCCATTCATTCTTTCCTTTACACGGATCAGTCATCCTGGTCCCTTTGCAGAAAAACAGCCCCAAAGCATGATGTTTCCACCCCCATGCTTCACAGTAGGTATGGTGTTCTTTGAATGCAACTCAACATTCTTTGTCCTCCAAACACGACGAGTTGAGTCTTTACCAAAAAGTTATAATTTGGTTTAATCTGACCATATGACATTCTCCCAATCCTCTTCTGGATCATCCAAATGCACTCTAGCAAACTTCAGACGGGCCTGGACATGTACTGGCTTAAGCAGGGGGACACGTCTGGCACTGCAGGATTTGAGTCCCTGGCGGCGTAGTGTGTTACTGATGGTAGGCTTTGTTACTTTGGTCCCAGCTCTCTGCAGGTCATTCACTAGGTCCCCCCGTGTGGTTCTGGGATTTTTGCTCACCGTTCTTGTGATCATTTTGACCCCACGGGGTGAGATCTTGCGTGGAGCCCCAGATCGAGGGAGATTATCAGTGGTCTTGTATGTCTTCCATTTCCTAATAATTGCTCCCACAGTTGATTTCTTCAAACCAAGCTGCTTACCTATTGCAGATTCAGTCTTCGCAGCCTGGTGCAGGTCTACAATTTTGTTTCTGGTGTCCTTTGACAGCTCTTTGTTCTTGGGCATAGTGGAGTTTGGAGTGTGACTGTTTGAGGTTGTGGACAGGTGTCTTTTATACTGATAACAAGTTCAAACAGGTGCCATTAATACAGGTAACGAGTGGAGGACAGAGGAGCCTCTTAAAGAAGAAGTTACAGGTCTGTGAGAGCCAGAAATCTTGCTTGTTTGTAGGTGACCAAATACTTATTTTCCACCATAATTTGCAAATAAATTCATTAAAAATCCTACAATGTGATTTTCTGGATTATTGTTTTCTCATTTTGTCTGTCATAGTTGACGTGTACCTATGATGAAAATTACAGGCCTCTCTCATCTTTTTAAGTGGGAGAACTTGCACAATTGGTGACTGACTAAATACTTTTTTCCCCCACTGTACATATGAGATGGGTAATGCAAGATATGTAAATATTATCACAGCCCAAGTGTTTTATGTGCCTCAGAGGGAGTTTGTGAATGGGCCACCAGACAGAGAGAGTTCCAGGGGTGTAACTAGACTCCTCTTTATCCCAGCTAAATGGGACTTGGCCTGTGTACATATCTGGGTCTGCTATCACTTGAGGGTTTACTCTAGCTGTCTGTTCCAGTGTTGTGAACAGTGCAGGATGAGATGACAGCAGTGTTCCAATACAGTGTAAGTAGTGGTTCATGTTGTAGCTCTGGGCTACTAGATATGGACAAGATAAGGACTAGATATGTTATGGAGGAGTAATCCCCAACACTCGACTATATTGTATACTGTATTGTTATGATATGGGGGAAGGTTAGTGTTACGACATAGACAAACACACTTCCATCATGCACTTCCACACTACATCCCCAGGTGGCAGCACCAACTGGGCCAGGGCTGTGTTCTGCCAGGAAGCCTTAATGATTCCTCAGGTGCGAGCGATCAAGAGGAGTGTGAGAGAGGTAGCGGGAAGCCTCTCAGCCTGCCTTTCTATGTTTTGCATTAACTTTAGTTGGGCATGCCAATGACTGGAACGAATTGCAAAAATCTCTGAAGCTGGAGACTCTTATCTCCCTCACTAACTTTAAGCATCAGTTGTCAGAGCACCTTACCGATCACTGCACCTGTACACAGCCCATCTGAAATTAGCCCACCCAACTACCTCATCCCCATATTGTTATTTATTTTGCTCATTTGCACATCATCTCTTGCACATCTATCATTCCAGTGTTAATACTAATTGTAATTATTTTGCACTATAGCCTATTTATTTCCTTACCTCCATAACTTGCTACATTTGCACACACTGTATACATATTTTATGTTGTATTTTTGACTTTATGTTTTGTTTTACCCCATATGTAACTCTGTGTTGTTGTTTTTATCGCACTGCTTTGCTTTATCTTGGCCAGGTCGCAGTTGTAAACGAGAACTTGTTCTCAACTGGCTTACCTGGTTAAATAAAGGTACATTTTTTTGTTTTTTTTATGTCGTTTGCAATGTACTCGGTAAGTTTGCTGTCTCCCGGGCACATGTATATACAACACGGTCCTCATCTGCTGATTTCTGACATAGATGCACATCTTAAATCAGGTTACAGACCAGTTAACTAGGTCTAAGAGCCCTAGACATAACAAGTGCAGCAAAATCAGGAGGATAGTTATTGGTTTCGTAAAAGTATCTCCAAGAGTGGAGCCCGCAAGGCAAAGACCCATAGGGAACTAAAGCTTTTACTGTATAAAGAAACCACTGCACCAGGGGACTCCAAGCTAAATACTCTTACGGGCCTTCTACTCTTTTTTTCTGCTTTAATTGTGGAAAATTAATTAATTGCCAGAAACTTTTGTCCCTGACGAAAGGGTAGTTGTCCCTGTTTCATTAACGGGGTCATTAATAAAAGATTACGTTTCTCATCTGTAATTAGGATTGGGGGAATGAGAGAAAGAGAAGAGGCAGAGAGAGAGGAAGTGGGGTATGGGGAGAAAGGGAGGGCAAGAGGGAGAGAAGAGAGAGGGAGAGAGGGGAGATGGAGGTTGGGAGGGGTTAAAGAGAATAGAGAGGGGGAGAGAGGAGAGAGGAAGAGATGAAGAGAGCGAGAGGGAGGGGAAAAGAAGGGGTAGAGAAGGGAGCGAGTGATCAGAACAGAGTCTATGTTGTTTTAGACTCTGATATGTAAAGGAGAGGCTCATTATCGGACTATCTACCCTCTGCTTCTCTTCTGACCTCTCATCCTCTTCCTCTACTGGCATACCAGCTATAGGAGCCAATACAGGCAGGCTGTGAAAACATGTCAAATCAAATCAAATCAAATGTTATTGGCCACATGCGCCGAATACAACAGGTGCAGACATTACAGTGAAATGCTTACTTACAGCCCTTAACCAACAGTGCATTTATTTTTTAATAAAAAAGTAAAATAAAACAACAACAAAAAAGTGTTGAGAAAAAAAGAGCAGACTTTTTTTATTTTTATAATTTAAAAACAGAAATGGAAATGCCACTCCTGCCACCATGCACAAGATGAATGTCCTGATTTAGTGTTCAATCATTAAAAACCTGTTAATTATCCTGTTAGATGTGCTCCTTAATAAACAATTATTGGTGCTCTGGCATTAAAAGCCTATGAGTCACAGTGTAGCGTGATCAACATGTCCCTGTAGACGTTTATTTATGGACAAACTATAATATCAACTATAATATAATAATATAAAATATTAGTCCACATGCCGAGGGTAATAAAATAACTCTCTGAGCTGTGAAATACAATGGTTGTGTCCCAAATAGCATCCTATACCCTATATAGTGCACTACTTTTGACCAGAGCCCTATGGGGCCTGGTCAAAAGGAGAGCACCACATAGGGAATAGGGTGCCATTTACAATGTAATCAGGCCTGACTGGCTGTGACATATGAGGATATGAGATTAAGTTTTAACAAACTGGTCTCTGTGCTCTCAACACTTTGAGCAATGAACTAGCAACACCTCATCTCTCTCTCTCTCTCTCTCTCTCTCTCTCTCTCTCTCTCTCTCTCGCTCTCTCTCTCTCTTGCTTTCTGTGTGCATCTACAGGAAACAACATCGCTCTAATTGACACATGTGAAATACCATCTGTTTATCTTTCTCTCCCTCTCTCCCTCCTTTTTAATTACTCATTCATTCCCTCTGTTTATTCCAAGAGGTCTGTTTGCTCGTTAAATGAAGATAAACGAATACATCATCATTTCGCACTTAAAGAACTAAGAAAAACTCTGATGATCGTTTAAGAAGGTAAACACTTTTTCTATAGACAGACCCTTGGATGAGTATCAACAGTATGTGCCCTCTTTCCTCAGCGTTTGTGCGTGCATGAATGTGTGTGTGTGTGTGCAACCCATAGGCCAATTTATCAGGCCTCTTTATGGTGGGATAAACATCCTGGTGGATCTTGGCTTTATACCGCCATGTTGAGTCTATCAGGGAGGAACTTGTTGACCTTGTGACTCCTTGTGAACAATGAGAGAACACAGGCTGTATACTAAACACTCTGGGCTCTGTCTGTAATACTGCGGCTGAGGCTGCCAGGGACCGTTGTGATGAACGGACCCAGCTCCACCATGACCTGCAGGCTGCCGCAGACTGAGGAGGAAGGGTGAGAGGATGAGAGGAGGGTGTTCACAAACAATTACATTCATGTGCTCCCTATTACTCTCCCTATTCCAGTATGGAACAGCTTTGAGGCTATAGCTCAGAGGAATAGTCTTTTTTAAAGTCTTAATCTAATCTCACTACAAGGTGATTGAAGTGAGTCATGTGAACATGGTTCTTTTTTCTGAAGGGTCAAGGTTCTGTTTGAGCCATAGTAATCTCAGTTTCCTGTAGCTGACTGTCTAGCAGATGAAGCTAAGCGCAACAGTGTCTCCTTAATGGCCATTTGATGGCTTTCCTCTCCTCTACTGCAGTATACTGCATTTATGGAGGCTCTAAATATTGCAGTAAAACCATATAGGCTAAAAAAAACTGTTATGATCCCCACCGATAAAGTTTCAATGTTTCTTTTACAGTGAAACTTCAATGATGTGTGGGGTTGAGGGCAATTAGACCTGCAGGGTAAAGAGCTGGCTGGAGGTCTGCTGGAGAGATAAAGAGAGAAACAGAGGCAAACTCTCTCCCTCTCTCTCTCCACCCCTCTCTCTCTATACCTCTTTCTCTCTCTCTCTCTCTCTCTCTCTCTCTCTCTCTCTCGCTCTTTTTTTCTGTCTCTCTCTCTCTCTGCCACCCCTCTCTCTCTCCACCCCTCTCACTCTGCCACCCCTCTCTCTCCACCCCTCTCTCTCTCTGACACCACCTCTGTTTCTGTCATTACCCTGTATAATGGCTGCCAATAGGAATTTATGAGTCACCTAAGAGTGGAGCGTTTCCCTCTGCCCTCGGAGTCAAGCTGAATGGGACAACTTCATGTTATCTCACGACATGCACACACTTTCTGACATACTGTAGATACACACACACACATGGATGTAGAGTAAATTATGTATGTTTAAGCCCATGCAGAATGGATTTCATGGGTCCCATTACACAGTGTGTGAGAACAGTTCACAGAGAGATGAATACACTTGCATGCACACGATTCGAGCATGCACGTACACAAACACACAAACACACGCATGCACGCACACACACACACAAAGACATGCCACGTGTAATATCTCCTACCAATGTAACATTGTATAATTAGGTTCAGCAGGACAACCAATCACGATTGAAACAAGGGAAACAATCAGAGTGGCCATAATGTTCTCATCTCCTCCACAGATGAGGTGGCCAAAGGCCTCGTTTAGTAAATTGGAAAGCCACTGTCTATTTTCATACATGACAATTTGTGTTCGCATCTTGTTATTATGACACGCTTTCAAACGGCTCATATCTGTTCTACTGCTGCTAAATGAATGACATTAAGTGTATGACGCAAACAAAAGGACAGGGTCATATTCATCTGGAGTAGACCTGATGAGAAAATTGTAAGGTTATTTCTCATCTTAGATTAAAACGATCTGTACATACGCAGCAAAGTCTATATGGTACAATCTAGTTAGCTGACACAAGCACAGCTCTAATAACAGTTTGCTAGGCAGTCAGAGCTATAGTATGGTACCATATTAGGACAGGGTCATATTCATCTGGTAAGTCCCCTGTAGCTCAATTGATAGAGCATGGCGCTTGAAACGCCAGGGTTGTGGGTTTGTTTCCCACGGGGGGCCAGTATGAAAATGTATGCACTCACTAACTGTAAGTCGCTCTGGATAAGAGCGTCTGCTAAACGACTAAAATGTAAATATTATAATACAATAGGAATGTATAGTCCACTATAGTATGTATGGAGAGAGGCAGGGAGTCCCTCTATACAGGTGACCTAGCATAGAATCATATATGATGAGTTTATTTCCAAAACGCTATATCCACCAATATTTCACATTTGTGTTTTTCATCAGAAATTATTTCTTATGTTCTTTTTTTTTTTTTTTTTTTTACACTACATATCCATTGTTTAGCTGGAATGGAATGTTCATATCCTGTATATTTGACTGTGATAAGTGGTTGTCTCAGCTAGCTATCTTAAGATGAATGCACTTACTGTAAGTCACTCTGGGTAAGAGCATTTCCTAAATGACTAAAATGTTGAATGTAAATGTTTTACATACAGATCTCATATTACTGTATTATTATTATTATTATTATTGTTTTACATGTATCATTTTGTACATGTATCATTTGTACATTTATTTATAAAACATTTAGATATTTGTTACATTTGAATGTGTAAAGCCTAGTAGTACTACTTATTTCTCTGAGAGTGAGGCGGATATATAGCATTTAGCAAAACATGATTATTTGTCTCTCTGAAATGAAACCATCAAGTGATAGATTTTAAGCAAATACATGGCTTTCATTGAACAACCCCATGCCATGATTAGACAGTGAAAAAACACACCAATCTCTTTCATAATGTCTTTAAAAAAGAAAAGTATTTTTACCAAGATTTCTGAAAATGTATATATAGCATTTTGAAATGAAACTCTTCATATAGAACATAATTACAGTGGGGGAAAAAAGTATTTAGTCAGCCACCAATTGTGCAAGTTCTCCCACTTAAAAGATGAGAGAAGCCTGTAATTTTCATCATAGGTACACGTCATCTATGACAGACAAAATGAGATTTTTTTTTCTCCAGAAAATCACATTGTAGGATTTTTAATGAATTTATTTGCAAATTATGGTGGAAAATAAGTATTTGGTCAATACCCTTTGTTGGCAATGACACAGGTCAAACGTTTTCTGTAAGTCTTCACAAGGTTTTCACACACTGTTGCTGGTATTTTGGCCCATTCCTCCATGCAGATCTCCTCTAGAGCAGTGATGTTTTGGGGCTGTCGCTGGGCAACACGGACTTTCAACTCCCTTCAAAGATTTTCTATGGGGTTGAGATCTGGAGACTGGCTAGGCCACTCCAGGACCTTGAAATGCTTCTTACGAAGCCACTCCTTCGTTGCCCCGGCGGTGTGTTTGGGATCATTGTCATACTGAAAGACCCAGCCATGTTTCATCTTCAATGCCCTTGCTGATGGAAGGAGGTTTTCACTCAAAATCTCACGATACATGGCCCCATTCATTCTTTCCTTTACACGGATCAGTCGTCCTGGTCCCTTTGCAGAAAAACAGCCCCAAAGCATGATGTTTCCACCCCCGTGCTTCACAGTAGGTATGGTGTTCTTTGGATGCAACTAAGCATTCTTTGTCCTCCAAACATGACGAGTTGAGTTTTTACCAAAAAGTTATATTTTGGTTTCATCTGACCATATGACATTCTCCCAATCCTCTTCTGGATCATCCAAATGCACTCTAGCAAACTTCAGACGGGCCTGGACATGTACTGGCTTAAGCAGGGGGACACGTCTGGTACTGCAGGATTTGAGTCCCTGGCGGCGTAGTGTGTTACTGATGGTAGGCTTTGTTACTTTGGTCCCAGCTCTCTGCAGGTCATTCACTAGGTCCCCCCGTGTGGTTCTGGGATTTTTGCTCACCGTTCTTGTGATCATTTTGACCCCACGGGGTGAGATCTTGTGTGGAGCCCCAGATCGAGGGAGATTATCAGTGGTCTTGTATGTCTTCCATTTCCTAATAATTGTTCCCACAGTTGATTTCTTCAAACCAAGCTGCTTACCTATTGCAGATTCAGTCTTTCCAGCCTGGTGCAGGTCTACAATTTTGTTTCTGGTGTCCTTTGACAGCTCTTTGGTCTTGGGCATAGTGGAGTTTGGAGTGTGACTGTTTGAGGTTGTGGACAGGTGTCTTTTATACTGATAACAAGTTCAAACAGGTGCCATTAATACAGGTAACGAGTGGAGGACAGAGGAGCCTCTTAAAGAAGAAGTTACAGGTCTGTGAGAGCCAGAAATCTTGCTTGTTTGTAGGTGACCAAATACTTATTTTCCACCATAATTTGCAAATAAATTCATAAAAAATCCTACAATGTGATTTTCTGGATTTTTTTTCCTCGATTTGTCTGTTATAGTTGACGTGTACCTATGATGAAAATTACAGGCCTCTCTCATCTTTTTAAGTGGGAGAACTTGCACAATTGGTGGCTGACTAAATACTTTTTTCCCCCACTGTATATGCTCTGTCTATCTGATGTGACCTACACAGGTGTACACAGTGCCTTCAGAAAGTATTCCAACTCCTTGACTTTTTCCACATGTTGTTGTGTTACAGCATGAATTTAAAATGTTTAAAATGTGTTTTATTTTTTTATTTTAATTTTTTTTGTCACCTACACACAATCCAACATAATGTCAAAGTGGAGTTGAGTTTTTCACATTTTTTACAAATTAATTAAAAATGAAAAGCTGAAATGTCTTCAGTCAATAAGTATTCAACCCCTTCGTTATGGCAAGCCAAAGTTGCATGGACATAATAGTGTTTAACATGATTTTTGAATGACTACCTCATCTTTGTACCCCACACATACAATTATCTGTACGGTACCTCAGTCCAGCAGTGCATTTCAAACACAGATTCAACCACAAAGACCAGGTAGATTTTCCAATGCCTCGCAAAGAAGGGCACCTATTGGTAGATGGGTAAAAATAAAAAAAGCAGACATTGAATATCCCTTTGAGTATGGTGAAGTTATTAATTACACTTTGGATGTTGTATCAATACACCCAGTCACTACAACGATACAGGCGTCCTTCCTAACTCAGTTGCCGGAGAGGAAGGAAACTGCTCAAGAATTTCACCATGAGACCAGAGTTTAATTGCTGTGATAGGAGTAAACGGAGGATGGATCAATAACATTGTAGTTACTCCACAATACTAACCTGACAGTGAAAGGAAGGAGGCCTGTATAGAATAAAAATATTCCAAAACATGCATCCTGTTTGCAACAAAGCACTAAGGTAATACTGCAGAAATGTGGCAAAGCAATTAACTTTTTGTCCTGAATACAAAGTATTATGTTTGGGGCAAATCCAATACAGCACATTGCTGAGTACCACTATCCATATTTTCAAGCATAGTCCTGGCTGCATCATGTTATGGGTATGCTTGTAATTGTTAAGGACTGGGGAGCTTTTCAGGATAAAAAATAAATGGAATGGAGCTAAGCACAGGCAAAATCCTAGAGGAAAACCTGGTTTTCTGCTTTCCACCAGACACTGGGAGATGAATTCACCTTTCAGCAGGACAATAACATTTACATTTTAGTCATTTAGCAGACACTCTTATTCAGAGTGACTTACAGTTAGTGAGTGCATACATTTTCATACTGGTCCCCCTTGGGAATCGAACCCACAACCCTGGCGTTGCAAGCGCCATGCTCTACCAACTGAGCTAACCTAAAACACATGGCCAAATCTACACTGGAGTTGCTTACCAAGAAGAGAGTGAATGTTCCTGAGTGGCATAGTTACAATTTTGACTTAAATCTGCTTGAAAATCTATGGCAAGACCTGAAAATGGTTGTCTAGCAATGATCAACAACCAATTTGACAGAGCTTGAAGAATTTTGAAAAGAATAATGGGCAAATGTTGCACAATCCAGGTGTGGAAAGCGCTTACAGACTTACCCAGAAAGACTCACAGCTGTAATTGCTTCTACAAAGTATTGACTCAGGGGTAATACTTATGTAAATGAGAAAACATGTTTTCACTTTGTCATTATGGGGTATTGTATGTAGACGGGTGAGAAAAAATATATATTTAATTCATTTTGAGTTCAGACTATAACACAACAAAAATGTGAAATAAGTCAAGGAGTATGAATACTTTCTGAAGGCACTGTTTTAGATCATGCCGTATTCATACATAGAAAGGAAATTACACCGGGCGCAAACATGTACTAAATGAGCTCCATACGGATTGCATCTTATTCTAGGACACAGGGGCATTCAGACAGGCACCCATAAACACAAACGCACCCACACACAAACACCGTTTGGATATTGGCATCCTCAATGACACACGTGCACACAGTAAGCCCTCCAGCTCATTGTAACAGTGTGTGTGTGTGTATCAAATAAAATAAAATTGTATTTGTCACATGCTTCGTAAACAACAGGTGAAGACTAACAGTGAAATGTTTACTTACGGGGCCTTCCCAGCAATGTAGAGAGAAAAATAGAAAAATAATAGAAAGACAATAACACAAGGAATAAATACACAATGAGTAATGATAACTTGTCTATATACACGGGGTACAAATACAGAGTCGATGTGAAGGGGTACGAGGTAATTGAGGTAGATATGTACAAAGAGGTTGGAGTAAAGTGGCTAGGCAACAGGATGTGATGAGTCAAAAGAGGGGTCAATGCAGATTGTCCGGGTAGCTATTTGGTTAACTAGTTATCAGTCTTATGGCTTGGGGGTAGAAGCTCTTCAGGGTCCTGTTGGTTTCAGACTTGGTGCATCGGTACTGCTGGAACGTGTGGTAGCAGAGAGAACAGTCTATGACTTGGGTGGCTGGAGTCTTTGACAATTTTTAGGGCCTTCCTCTGACACCGCCTGGTATAGAGGTCCTGGACGGCAGGGAGCTCAGCCTGCCTGCCTGTGTGCGTCTGTGTGTGTCCCAGCATGCATTCACCTAGCTGCCACCACGGTCCACAGGCCACCAGGCAGGCTTGGGGAGAAGGATCTTTAATCACAACCCCACCCCTTCCTCCCTAGCAAATTACTGCTGGTGATTGCAATCGATAATCCAATAGCATCAGGCAGGCAGGCAGCAACACTGTGCTGTTAGCTAGCTAGGGGCCGAAACGCAAGCCTGTACGCGTTGAAAAGCAGAACCGCTCGATCGGTGGGGTTATAGGGAGTGTTGGTGTGTGTGTGCATGTGCGTGTGGTGCGTGTTTGTGCATGTGTGGAAGGTTGTTGCTGCGAGTTGTAGGTCTAGTAAGGCATGAAGTCACTGGTTGATCAGTTTTCCAGCTTTTTTTCCTGCTCTTGCCCTCCCCCTCGGGGGTAGAAAACTTAACACGGGCTACAGTATTTCTCATGTCAACAAGCAAAAACGAAGAAGAAAAAAGAACAACTGAGCTGTATTAGATATGGTGATCCCCCAGGGGACGAGAGAAGTCGAAGCCCAGATCAGACAAAGGCGTGCTGCACACACACACACACACACACACACACACACACACACACACACACACACACACACACACACACACACACTACACACTACACACTACACACTACACACACACCACACACACACCACTGTGCTGTGGGAGAGAGGGAGCAGTACCCTATCCATACAAATTACCCAGACCCTGCTCGGCGTTAATAAGTGTTTTTCAGTGTAACATTTCTAGTGTTGAGTCAAGTGTTACATTAACACTCATTGCTGTAAAAGAACCCTAGTGTTGGTGTAACCAGTGTTAAACCACACCCATAATTATCATATTTCCCAGCATGCTCTATTGCAGGTTGACTTTTAGAATTGTTTGTTTCAATATCTATGGTTTTGTAATTGATTGATTCATTCATATTATGCTACTCAAATATAAACAAGATACATTTTTCTAAACGAATCCAATCTGAAATGGTCATTCCAGTAGTCTCATATCTGAGTCATCCCAACACTGCAGTCATTCTGAATGCAGAATGAATTCCAAATATTGCATACCCCAGCATAATGTGACTTGCAGGCCTGATGTGGCCTGTAAACCATGAGTTTCAGGCCACTGTAATAGGGTAAAAATAGGCCCTCAAAATAAGGCCTTATGAAATAGGTGGTGTACTGTGTCAAATAATATAATTTTAATGATAACATAGTACCTTAGGGTCACACTTGGTGAAGGCCACAGGCCTGAAATTAGAGGAATTTAACAACCATGTCCCTGTCACTAACAAATACAGTCATGGGTGTTCACTCATAAGGCAAGGCACTCTAGGAAATATGCAAATAAGGCTTTACACTAAGCAGTGTGTTGGTGGAAAGTGTGGACCCGTTTAGACACTGGACCAGTGTTACATTTAACACTGTCAGTGTTGATTTAAGACTGAATAATTATCTCTCTCGCTCTCTCTCTCTCTCTCTCTCTCTCTCTCTCTCTCTCTCTCTCTCTCGCTCTCTCTCTCTCTCTCTCTCTCTCTCTCTCTCGCTCTCTCTCTCTCTCTGATCCTCACCTACTGCCCGCAGAAATCACTTGATCAATCTCTCTCTCTCTCTTTCTATCTTTCTTTCTCATACATCCCATCTCAACCCCTCTCTCTCACCCCTGCTGGCCATTGATGGCTTTCAGATCCATCTTTCACTATATCATTATAATCTCTTTGTCCATTTCTCGCAATACATTTCTCTTTATTGGGTCTATACCTTGTCTGTGACTGTTTCTCTCCATATTTTATTTTCTCTAACAACTTCCACCCATCCACCCTCCCACCACATCTCTCTAACTCCATCTCTCTGTCCCCATTTCATCAACCTCCACTCTTTCTCTCACTTTCTCTCTTTCTTGTTCTGTCTCTCTCTACATGTTTGCACAGGTGTTTGCTTTGCATGAAAGATCCACCATTCTCTCCCTCCTCCGCCCTCCTCTGCCCCCCTCCACCTGTCTCTCTCCTACACACTGGTTTCTCTCACTCAAGACGTAGAAAACAGACGTCTCTCCACATGTGCCATTGTTTGCTGTGGCTAAGTGTTCCCTCTCTCCTGGGTCTAATTTAGTCTGGTTGCTCTGAGCGCCAGAGAAGCAGCATCGGGTGGTTTGGCTCCCCTCGCAGTGTGAACCCCATACCACACTGAAGATGACTGTCACGCAACAACTGCCACTTTTCTCTCGATCAACAGATTCCATTGTGTTCAATGAATGTCAAACAGGATTCAAGGTAATCTTTTAGGCTGTCATCGGCACATCATCCATTGGCGACAATGGAAGTGGAAACATTTTCTCTGGCACGTGACAGAAATTGTTTAATTCAGTGGTTCCAGAGCTGTCTAGATACCGATCTATGGAGCAAGATCTTCAGAAACATTACAAAGATACCACACTTCTCATCAAAAAGCCAATTCAAGTCTATCTGATGAATGACCTTGAGAAGGCCATCAAAACCAGAGCTTGAACTGAACCTCTTTCACATTTTCCACTCCGTCCACTCCACTCAGTCTGAGCGTTAGTAAAAGCGGTCTAATAATTGGAGAATATCGTATTGAGTGTTGAATCATTGACTGTGAATGGCTGAAGTGTTTGCAGTTAAGATCTCATAAGTGGGTGGAACATGGTCAGTAGATGAAGCCTGGGTAATGAGTGGCTGCCATGCTCCACTGACAGCTAAGGAGATTTTCATTCGTAGCGGGACGGAAGGAAGGAATGATCGTAATGAATGGATGGCGCTATCGACCATGGCTCCGGATAAGCGACTCATTGGTTCTTCTGGTCTGTGTGGTAAGTGGCTCCACTAATAGTCCTAATTATATGAGGACATTTGATGCGTACTGTTAGGCCAACCTGGGTTTGGCTTGACATGCAGGACAGTTATGTTGTCGACACACACAACACATCCACATCACCACTCATTGTCACGCTCTGGCTCCGGGACTGTGTAGTTTGAGCCAGGGTGTATTCATTTGGTTGTGTTGGGTATAGGGTGTGTTCATTTGGTTGTGTTTGGTTTTGGTTGTAGTGTCTTGTCTCGTCATGTGACTCCCAATCGGAGGTAACGAGTGTCAGCTGTCGGCTCGTTATCTCTGATTGGGAGCCATATTTAAACTGTCAGGGTTCACCTTAGGGTTGTGGGTTTTTGTTCCAGGTTTCAGTCTGTGTACTGAGGACTTCACTATCCGTCATTGTTTATCGTTTTCTCGTTCGTGCACTTTAACTTTAATAAAGTCATGTTCGCTACAAACGCTGCGCTTTGGTCCACTCCTTCCGTAGACGGCCGTGACACTCATACTCATAAATAGACAAACACAGGCTAAGGGGTGGCCTTGCATTTAATGTGGCAGATTATGGTCTATTAATGAATTGTTAAAGATATATTGGGAAGCGCAAATCACGTCAATGATAAGTCAAAGTCAATTCAACTGTGCTAGAAAAGGCCTGGTCACATACCGACCTGGAGAATGAAGAGACAAAGAACAAAACAGAACACCCCCAGGGCTCTCCACCACCCGCCCACCTGTCTCTCAACCCACAGAGAGAGAGAGAGACTTTCAGCCAGCTCTTTACCCTACAGGTCTAATTGCCCTCAACCTCACACATCATTTCTGTTTCAGTATAAAAGAAACATTGAAACTTTATGGTTTTATTTCAATATTTAGAGGGGGAGAAATCTAATATGTTTTCTATGACACGCAACACCCTGGTTTCCAATTCCAACTGCAGTGGTTGTAAATGAAATATTAAACTCTGCATATATACAGGACATTAGAGCCTAACCCCCACACTTTTCAATCAGCCTACGAGGAGACAGGGGCGAGCCCAGCCAGGAAGATCACTCACTGGGCTACAGACACTACAGGTGACGCTAGTACCAACACTATGAACAGCGTCACCACATCTGTGTCCCAAATGGCACCCTATTCCCTTCATAGTACATTACTTTTGATGGAGCTCTGGTCAAAATGAGTACACTATGTAGGGAATAGGGTGCCATTTGGGACCTAACCCACCTTTATTTTCCAGAGTTCAATTGGAGTCCCCAACCAAAGACAAGAGAGAGAGCGATGGACAAAGACAAGAGAGAGCAATGGACAAAGACAAGAGAGAGCGATGGACAAAGACAAGAGAGAGCGATGGACAAAGACAAGAGAGAGAGCAATGGGAGATGAGCTATAACGTGTTGAATATACAAATGAGGTGAGGTTTTTTGTGGTAGATGATCAGGTGAAGGACTGTGTCAGTACATTGACATCAACACACCTCATCTCTATTCACACATCCCATCATAAACAACCTAACAATGTCAACATCCATATGATCAGGAAAGATTAATTTACGATCTACAATTTGAATAATGCATTTGAAATTACCTGGCTGCACTACAATATGCATACAGTGGAACAGTTCATTTTCGGTGCGAAGGAAAATTAAGATGGGGAATTTTTTATAAAAAGTTGGAGTTTATGAAGTTAGGGGATTTGATGGAGGAAAGGAAGCAGTTCATTAAATGGAACTTGGCACGCACGCCGTATTCCCTTTGGTCACACACTCAGGAGTAACACAATGGCTGTTGGGTAAATGGATGCCTAAGGAAGGAACACATTTTATTGCATTGCATTTTCTTGGGGATTGAGCCAAGAAGCCAACGTTGAGTTATCACGGCTAATCATTATTCAGATGAGAGAAAAACAATGCTTTGTCCCCAAGCTACTGCATTTCAGTGTACCTCAGAGGTGCGATGGTGGATACACAAAGTAACTATACAACTGTGGCATATTGATGTAAATGTTAAAATGCAGAAAAGCTTTTTTGTTTGTGTATTTTTCATGAACCCTGCTGTAAAGTGCATGTATACCAATACATTCACATAGTTGTGCTAGCACAAACAAAACAACTAAAACACACACACGCACAAACAGGCACACACCAGATTTTGCTAATCAGAAGCAGGCGTGGTGTGTGTGCGTGCGTGAGGAGGCCAGCATAGCAGGGCAGTGTCCCCACTGTGAACGACATTAATAGTGTACTTCATTAGCCAGGGCCTTCAGACGTTGGGCTGGCTAACTTTTCCAAGAAGTGTTTTAGCCAATAACTAAATTGAGATTTATAGGTTCAGTGGGGGTCTGGGGGAAGTTCCCTGGCAGAGCCTTTTAGAGTTGTATCCCAAATAGCACCCTATTCCCTTTATAGTGCTGGGCCCTGGTTGAAGGTAGTGCACTATAAAGGGAATAGGGTGCCATTTGGGACACATACAGTCTCTTCTACTGTTGGGAGTGTTTCAGTGTGAGACGCCGAGGCCGCGGCCACATCACAGGCTAGCAGCAGCATTGTTGCGGAAAGTCCTAGCACCAGGCTCAGGCACCCAGTCAATTTGATATATTAAACAATTATTGAATATGCCACAAAACAAAACTCACTGACAAAGAGCGCTGTGTAAATCTCTGGCTGCTCGTCTAAATTATGGATGTCACCATGATTTATTCATGGGAATGAAAGAAAAAAAAAAGAAAGACAGAAAACAGAGCACAAAACAATGCTATAGAACAGGAAAACAAATACATTGTGTGACTCATCGGTCCTCTGTTTGGTGGCAATGAACTCAATATGTTCCCGCAAAACGGGAATGAGTCAGTCAATTCAAATCTAGTTTGCTGTCATTCAGGAGTAAATCGGGGCTTATTATGATGATGATGACATTACTGTGCTGTGCTGTGTGTCACGCATGCATGACAGATCAAGAGTCACCACACTGCACTGTTACAGGTTAATAACATGATTGACAGATGAAAAGGGAGGGAGCTCCACAACAGTCCTACACTGTAAAGATGTTACTGTGAATTTGACAGAATCTTACAGGCAGCTCAGTGGCAAGTAAAATTCTGTATTTCATATTACAGTACACCTACTATAATATAAATACGGTATCAAAGCAGGTACTGTGCAATGACACACAGTACAATACCGTAAAATGACTGTATTATACTGTAAAAAAAAGATAATGCTTCCATAATCGGAATGAATTAATGAATGGATGAATACAATTCATTGGGGAGGGGTTTCACAGTATTTTAATGTACTTACAAGGGAATAGTCCAAGCAGGTTGGATGCTAGGTAAAGTGTATACATATTACAGTATACTAATGAATATTTTGTGTTTTATATCACCTGCACTTCTAAAGGCCTTAACAAAGGCTTCCAAACTGACAGCAACTACAGGGCAAAACAGACCAACAGGACATGGCAAAATGCTCAAATATTAAAGATTTAAGACTTGCTGCCACTCCAATCTGTCCCCTACACAAATTGATGGGGCACTATAACCACATAGGAGTTAAATTGGTAGAGCATTATAATAATATGCCATTTAGCAGATGCTTTTATCCAAAGCGACTTACAGTCATGCGTGCATAATTTTTTTTTTTTGTGTATGGGTGGTCCCGGGGATCGAACCCACTACCTTGGCGTTACAAGCGCCGTGCTCTACCAGCTGAGCTACAGAGGACCACCCCACTCACGGGTGCATATAGCATCTTACAGGGTACACCTCAAAATATGATAATGAGCCACAAACAACAACACCATGTACACACTAGTGGTCAAAGGGTTTTTGGCGCTCCAAAGATACGGTACGGTACTGTATTCTCTGGGGTGGAATTGCAGTACCATTTGAAATACAGCAATTATTTGGGTTGGAAAGTAATAAAGGGAAATATATTTTAAGGATATGTATATATACAGTGGGGAAAAAAGTATTTTGTCAGCCACCAATTGTGCAAGTTCTCCCACTTAAAAAGATGAGAGAGGCCTGTAATTTTCATCATAGGTACACGTCAACTATGACAGACAAATTGAGAAAAAAAAATACAGAAAATGACATTGTAGGATTTTTAATGAATTTATTTGCAAATTATGGTGGAAAATAAGTATTTGGTCACCTACAAACAAGCAATATTTCTTCTTTAAGATTTCTTCTTTAAGAGGCTCCTCTGTCCTCCACTCGTTACCTGTATTAATGGCACCTGTTTGAACTTGTTATCAGTATAAAAGACACCTGTCCACAACCTCAAACAGTCACACTCCAAACTCCACTATGGCCAAGACCAAAGAGCTGTCAAAGGACACCAAAAACAAAATTGTAGGCCTGCACCAGGCTGGGAAGACTGAATCTGCAATAGGTAAGCAGCTTGGTTTGAAGAAATCAACTGTGGGAGCAATTATTAGGAAATGGAAGACATACAAGACCACTGATAATCTTCCTCGATCTGGGGCTCCACGCAAGATCTCACCCCGTGGGGTCAAAATGATCACGAGAACGGTGAGCAAAAATCCCAGAACCACACGGGGGGACCTAGTGAATGACCTGCAGAGAGCTGGGACCAAAGTAACAAAGCCTACCATCAGTAACACACTACGCCGCCAGGGACTCAAATCCTGCAGTACCAGACGTGTCCCCCTGCTTAAGCCAGTACATGTCCAGGCCCGTCTGAAGTTTGCTAGAGTGCATTTGGATGATCCAGAAGAGGATTGGGAAAATATCATATGGTCAGATGAAACTAAAATATAACTTTTTGGTAAAAACTAAACTCGTCGTGTTTGGAGGACAAAGAATGCTGAGTTGCATCCAAAGAACACCATACCTACTGTGAAGCATGGGGGTGGAAACATCATGCTTTGGGGCTGTTTTTCTGCAAAGGGACCAGGACGACTGATCCGTGTAAAGGAAAGAATGAATGGGGCCATGTATCGTGAGATTTTGAGTGAAAACCTCCTTCCATCAGCAAGGGCATTGAAGATGAACCGTGGCTGGGTCTTTCAGCATGACAATGATCCCAAACACACCGCCCGGGCAACGAAGGAGTGGCTTCGTAAGAAGCATTTCAAGGTCCTGGAGTGGCCTAGCCAGTTTCCAGATCTCAACCCTATGATGAAAATTACAGGCCTCTCTCATCTTTTTAAGTGGGAAAACATGCACAATTGGTGGCTGACTAAATACTTTTTTTCCCCACTGTATGTATGTATATGTATTTATATGTATGTATGTATGTATGTGTATATGTATGTGTATGTATGTATATATATATATATAAAACATTTCAGAGTATTTTACTGTTGATAATAACCCAAATTACCGTAAAATGTACAGTTTTTCGTTACAGTATAAGTCAAGCAAGGCAGTGGCTGACTGGATGCTTGTCAGTCCCCATTCACTATACTGTACCCACACTGCTGCTTAGGAATCTTGTTACGTTACAGCCTTATTCTAAAATATATAAAATAAAAGACATCCTCATCAATCTACACATAGTACCCCATAACGACAAAGTGAAAACAGGTTTTTAGAAAAACAGAAATACCTTATTTACATAATTGAGCTCAGGTGCATCCTGTTTCCATTGATCATCCTTGAGCTGTTTCTAGAACTTGATTGGAGTTTCTAGAACTTATTGGACATGATTTGGAAAGGCACACACATGTCTATATAAGGTCCCATAGTTGACAGTGCATGTCAGAGCAAAAACCAAGTCATGAGGTCAAAGGAATTGTCCGTAGAGCTCCGAGACAGGATTATGTCGAGGCACAGATCTGGGAAAGGGTACCAAAAAATGTCTGCAGCATTGAAGGTCCCCAAGAACACAGTGGCCTCCATCATACTTAAATTGAAGAAGTTTGGAACCACCAAGACTCTTCCTAGAGCTGGCCGCCCGGCCAAACTGTGCAATCGGTGGAGAAGGGCCTTGGTCAGGGAGGTAACCAAGAACCCGATGGTCACTCTGAGAGAGCTCCAGAGTTCCTCTGTGGAGATGGGAGAACCTTCCAGAAGGAAAACCATCTCTGTAGTACTCTACCAATCAGGCCTTTATGGTAGAGTGGCCAGATGGAAGTCACTCCTTAGTAAAAGGCACATGACAGCCCGCTTGAAGTTTGCCAAAAGGCACCTAAAGACTCAGACCATGAGAAACAAGATTCTCTGGTCTGATGAAACCAAGATTAAACTATTTGGCCTGAATGCCAAGCGTCACGTCTGGAGGAAACTTGGCACCATCCCTACGGTGAAGCATGTTGGTGGCAGCATCAGGCTGTGGGGATGTTTTTCAGCGGAAGGGACTGGGAGACTAGTCAGGATCGAGGCAAAGATGAACAGAGCATAGTACAGAGAGATCCTTGATGAAAACCTGCTCCAGAGCGCTCAGGACCTCAGACTGGGGTGAAGGTTCACCTTCCAACAGGACAACGACCCTAAGCACACAGCCAAGACAACGAAGGAGTGGCTTCGTGACAAGTCTCTGAATGTCCTTGAGAGGCCCAGCCAGAGCCCGGACTTGAACCCTATCGAACATCTCTGGAGAGACCTGAAAATAGCTGTGCAGCAAAGCTCCCCATCCAACCCGACAGAGCTTGAGAGGATCTGCAGAGAAGAATGGGAGAAACTCCCCAAATACAGGTGTGCCAAGCTTGTAGCATATAAATTAGTAAAAAAATCTACAAACCTGTTTTTGCTTTGTCATTATGGGGTATTGTGTGTAGATTGATGAGGGAAAACATATATTAAATCAATTTTAGAATAAGGTTGTAACCTAACAAAATGTGGAAAAAGTCAAGGGGTCTGAATACTTTCCGAAGGCACTGTATACATGGGCCAAGAAGGTAATCCCAAAGAATGTTGCCTATCTAAAGTATATATTACATGGGGCAGAAGAGTAATCCCAGCAACAGCAGCCTCTCTAAACACCTCCTACTGTTTCCATTTCATGGACTTAACGTGACGGTATTACCTATCAAATTACCCATCCCAAAACCCCATTCCCAGCTAAATCACTGCTATAACAACATCAGTAATGGAGGTTACAGCACCTCAGCGTTCACTTTCACTAATGTTCTAAGCTGAACGATTACTGGCGTTATGGAATGTGCCATGTGGGGAAAAACAAAACACCAACACAGACGGCGCTTCAATTTGCGGTATCCTACCTACGCAGGTCAGGCGGGCGCCCCAGTGAATCTGGCTTGGGATTGGCCCATGCAGCCCTGGATGTCAGCACAACGCAGGGGAATGGTACTGACTGTCCGTGGTTTGTTTTAATTATGAATACCCAGGTGCTGCGGCTGGTTGCTCTCTCTCTCGGCACTCGCCAACCGGCCCCTGCATTGTCAGCGCCAGTGTTTTACATATTGGTTGAATTACCGGGATGACCTTTATTAATGCCCTTTATGATAATGTGACGCAACACATGTTAAGAGAGAGGGATGGAGAGGGAGAGAGAGAGAGAGAGATACAGATAGATAGAGACAGACAGACAAACAGAGACAGAGAGAGAGAGAGAGAGCGACAGAGAGACGTGCATCGATGCGCTGAATGCCTACCTAAACCCCTGGAAAGACACAAAGTCCAGACATGCAGGCTCAACTATGGATTAGCCATGATTAGGGCTATACGGGTTATTATAGGGTGCAGTCCTGGGCTAAAAATAGTTGTATTTTGTAGTTTATTTGAAAATACCAACTTTTCAAATACTAAAGGTAGTTGAATATAGTTTATAAAGAGCTTCAACGAATAGGCATCTATTTGTGACCGACCGGCTCGATTCGGTCTTATGTGTAGCTCAGTTGGTAGAGCATGGCGTTTGCAACGCCAGGGTTGTGGGTTCGTTTCCCACGGGGGACCAGTATAAAAAAATAAATAATAATAATGTATGCACTCACTAACTGTAAGTCGCTCTGGATAAGAGCGTCTGCTAAATGACTAAAATGTAAATGTAAAAATGTAGCAAAATTTGAAATTGTGTTTTTTATATTGGATAAAAGTAGAGACTCAGAGCTAGAAAATGGTATATCATACACTACAGTTGAGGAACAATAGGAAAGTAATTCTACTTTGAAAACTTGTAACCTCACTTTTGACAAAATGGCCCTTAATGTTTTGGTACACCTACTGGAGAGCTCTTCTTTGTCTACACAGATCATACACGTAACGTTAGCTAGCGAGCCAGCCAGCTAATGTTAGCTAGCTAGCTAACAGTACACTTTAACTTGAAATGAAAACGACTTTCTGAAACAATTAGAAACGTGTAATATCTGAAAATGTAGCTAGCTAGACTATCTTACTGGTATACATGGATGGACGCTTCTCCCTCTCAGTCACGGATGCCATGGTTGCCCTTAGTTTGAAGATGTAATCCGGAGACAGGTGTTTTATACAACAGCCTTCTGTGTGTTCTCTTTTAGACTACGTCTGCATATTTGCAATCAAACGCCAGACTTTTCTCCATCTCCTTAGCTATCATACTCTAATTCCACTGATTTCAAAAGTTGGTCCTCCAGAAAGTGGAGAGCAACACTTATGCAGTTCTACTACCTGATACAGTGGCTTGCGAAAGTATTCACCCCCCTTGGCATTTTTCCTAATTTGTTGCCTTACAACCTGGAATTAAATTAGATTTTTGGGGGGTTTGTATCATTTGATTTACACAACATGCCTACCACTTTGAAGATGCCAAATATTTTTTATTTTGAAACAAACAAGAAATAAGACAAAAAAAACAGAAAACTTGAGTGTGCATAACTATTCACCCCCCCAAAATCAATACTTTGTAGAGCCACCTTTTGCAGCAATTACAGCTGCAATTATATTTGGGTATGTCTCTATAAGCTTGGCACATCTAACCACTGGGATTTTTGCCCATTCTTCAAGGCAAAACTGCTCCAGCTCCTTCAAGTTGGATGGGTTCCGCTGGTGTGCAGCAATCTTTTAATGTCATACCACAGATTCTCAATTGGATTGAGGTCTGGGCTTTGACTAGGTCTGAGCTTATTTTTTTCTTTAAGCAATGGATTTTTTCTGGCCACTCTTCCGTAAAGCCCAGCTCTGTGGAGTGTACGACTTCAAGTGGTCCTATGGACAGAAACTCCAATCTCCGCTGTGGAGCTTTGCAGCTCCTTCAGGGTTATCTTTGGTCTCTTTGTTGCCTCTCTGATGAATGCCCTCCTTGCCTGGTCCGTGAGTTTTGGTGGGCGGCCCTCTCTTGGCAGGTTTGTTGTGGTGCCATATTCTTTCAATTTTTTTATAATGGATTTAATGGTGCTCCGTGGGATGTTCAAAGTTTCTGATATTTTTCTATAGCCCAACCCTGATCTGTACTTCTCCACAACTTTGTCCCTGACCTGTTTGGAGAGCTCTTTGGTCTTCATGGTGCCACATGCTTGGTGGTGCCCCTTGCTTAGTGGTGTTGCAGACTCTGTGGCATTTCAGAACAGGTGTATACAGTATATACTGAGATCATGTGACACTTAGATTGCACACAGGTAGACTTTATTTAACTAATTATGTGACTTCTGAAGGTAATTGGTTGCACCAGATCTTATTTAGGGGCTTCATAGCAAAGGGGGTGAATACATATGCACGCACCACTTTTCCGTGATTAATTTTTTAGAATATTTTGAAACAAGTAATTTTTTTCATTTCACTTCACCAATTTGGACTATTTTGTGTATGTCCATTACATGAAATCCAAATAAAAACAAATTTAAATTACAGGTTGTAGTGCAACAAAATAGGAAAAACGCCAAGGGGGATGAATACTTTTACAAGGCACTGTATCTTTCAAAAAAGCCAAAAGAGCTACATTAGAAAGGATTACCTACACATATGACCTGCTCATGTTATAGACAGAAGCGTGCTACATGGCAGACCAATCCAAACTCATCTCTCGGAATGTCCAGCCCGCTCATTATCTCAGCCAATCAAGGCTAGCGGGAAGGTTGCTGTCCTTTTCTGTGGCTAAACCAACTAGGCTCGTAATATAACAATTTTATTTTTATTTACAGATGGCATACAAGTTTTTTATTAAGGCACATGAAAGTGCACATGTTCCAGAAGTGATTTCTGCCAAAGAAAAACACAGTTTGATAAAAATAAAAATGTTTACGTTGAAATGGCTCTCTCGGTGTAGTGACGCGTGACATATGCCTAGTTTCCTGAAATGAGTCACATTTCCTTTGATATTCAAATACAGGTCTCAGAAAAACAAATGATATTTGAAAGTATTTTGAATACCTGTCAGAAAACCAAATGATATTTGAAGTTATTTGAAAACAAAAAAATATTTATTTGATGGCTGCCAAATATTTGACGAAGAACCAAAAACTACAACAGTTAGTTGAATTAGTCTAAATAGTATATGATCCTAAGCACATGGTTGGAGGGCTCTTAGAAATTAATCTTAATATAGCCTATAGCCTAGAATTAAAGCTGCAATATGTAACTTTTTGGACGACGCAACCAAATTCACATAGAAATGTGTTATAGATCTGCTATTCTCATTGAAAGCAAGTCTAAGAAGTGGTAGATATGTTCTATGTGCGCTATTTCTATGCTCCCCGTTCTTAAGTTTCGTTTTTGTGTCTTTTACTTTCGGTTTTGTACACCAGCTTCAAATAGCTGAAAATACAATATATTTGGTTATAGAAAATATATTTCACAGCGGTTTAGATGGTACAATTATTCTCTACCCTATCCTTGCTTGTTTTGTCACATAATCTGAAATTAGGCAAACTATTAGAATTTTTGCAAACAGGAAATGGCAGAGCGATTTATGCATAGTGCACCTTTAAATACATGAGGGACATGGATTCACTTCAACATTAGAGTAGACAACTTTTGCAGCGTCAAAATGACTAAGAAATATAGTTTCATAATAAGTGACATAAGGTAATACAGTAACACTTGACATCAAGTTTGTATACATATAGTAACTTTGTGATTATTACAATAGCAACATTGCTGTTACATAGGACTTTGGAAATTGCTTTATAATTGCATAATAATGGAGTTATTCCATACTGTAAGTGGAATAAGGAAGAGTCACTATTCCGCTTGTGTACAGTAGTTACAAAAACTCAGCTCATTGCTATGCAATTAAAATGCAAAGTATTGTGTAACAACATGCTAATAAAATGTTGCTCCAAAAGTAATTACAGTTTTATTACACAGGCACAAGAACAGTTTAATGTTAAGTGTTACTGAGAATGCTAACCATAACAAAATATGACTATTAAGTGTTCAAATGAAACTAAATATCCCAAAACTGCCTTCTTGAATCAACTACAGCCAAGGTAGGTGGAAAATCATGTTAGTTTGTATCCCTTTAAAGATGGTATAGTGTGTGTTTGAAACAAGAACACTTACCCTAAGGTTTGAAGTTGTTTTTGCTAAGCATCCAACTTGCTGTTTACAATGTGGCATGTTTCAGTGGTACGTTTCAGTGGCATGTTGAGTCATACAGTAGTTGAGCATCACAACTTATTTATACTTATCTGTACAAAATATAATTTGTTAATTAGTGTGACTTGATTATGTACACCTCGGGCAATGGACATTCAGAAAAATTGACATTTACAAAATGTTCAGTTAGAAATGTATTGTGTAGATCAAATATGACTGTCAGATAGATTGGAATAATATAGGAGTATAGGAGATTGTGCTCTATTCATTGTATTTATATCTTCAACATGCAGTTCCAGATACAGCCCTGACATTAGTTGAAGGCAGCCAATCCAAAAGTTTCTGAAAAGTAGTCACTCCCTGAGATCTGTATTCAAATAATTTTGAAAAGTAGGCATTTTTTGGGATCTATATTCAAATAGTTGTAGTCACTTACAAAGTAACTATTTATTCCCCCGTAAAAATATACTGAACAAAAATGCAACATTTTCATTGATTTTACTGAGTTACAGATCATATGAGGAAATCAGTCAAATAAATAAATTCATTAGGCTCTAATCTATTGATTTCACATGACTGGGAATACATATATGCATCTGTTGGTCACAGGACCTTGTCACAGTATTTTTGTGCATTCAAATTGCCATCGATAAAATGCAATCACGTTCGTTGTCCGTAGCTTATGCCTGCCCAGAACATAACCCCACTGCCACCATGGGGCACTCTGTCCCCAAGGTTGACATCAACAAATCGCTCGCCCACACGACGCCATACATGTGGTTTGCGGTTGTGAGGCCGGTTGGACGTACTGCCAAATTCTCAAAAATGACATTGGAGGTGGCTTATGATAGAGAAATGAACATTACATTCTCTGGCAACAGCTCTGGTGGACATTCCTGCAGTCAGCATGCCAATTGCACGCTCCCTCAAAACTTGAGGCATCTGTGGCATTATGTTGTGTGACAAAACTGCACATTTTAAAGTGGCCTTTTATTGTCCCCAGCACAAGGTGCACCTGTGTAATGATCATGCTGTTTAAGCAGCTTCTTGATATGTCACACCTGTCAGGTGGATGGATTATCTTGGCAAATAAGAAATGCTCACTAACAGGGATGTAAACAAATTTGTGCACAGAATTTGAGAGAAATAAGCTTTTTGTGCATATGGAACATTTCTGCATATGGAACACATCTTTTATTTCAGCTCATGAAACATGAGACCAACACTTTACATGATGCGTTTATATTTTTGTTCAGTGTAGTTACTTTCCACAAAGCATAGCTAAAACTATAGTTATCCCAGGTCTGATAGGGTGAGATTATAGCAACTGTACCAACCAACCAACAGGTGCAACATATATGGACAGAGAGACAGCTGGAAGACTGTGACAGAGATGGTAAATGTGTGTGTGTGTGCATGTGTGCTCGTGTGTGTGTGTGTGTGTGTGAGAGAGAGAGAGAGAGATAGAGAGAGAGAGAAAGCAACAGAGACAGAAAGAAGAAAAAGACAGAGAACGTGCTCATGCATAAAGGAAAAGGTGAGAGCGTAAGAGCAGAAGGTGTAAACCGCAGACAGCCACATTACACATCTTTTCCAATGTGAGACAGAGAGGAGAGAACAGGGAAGAAAAGAACACCCGATTCTGTTCCAGGAGGTCAGGAGAAGTGTCAGGTTTTAATTCCATGTGCAAAGAGCATTGTCTGCAACACAGAGACTGCCTGAATGTTAGATGGCCTAGAGTCAGCGGAGGAGGAGGAGGAGGAGGAAGAGGAGGAGGAAAGAGAGACATTTCAACTGCGGTTGAGGGGGGAATAAGTGTGGTGACTGCTGGCCATATGGCTGGGTCACACTAATGAAGGGCGCAGTTCTGTACAGTACGGAGCAGAAATGTCTGGGTAGTGGGTAGCTCAGGCCCCTGTCTGCCTGGCCCCCGATGTGTTCTATTCTGGGCTGATTGGACCAAAGCAGATGCGGAGGGAGAGCGTTCCATTGTGTGTGTGTGTGTGTGCGTTGGGGGGATCACAGTAGAAAGGGTTATGCCATGGCTGGGGAGATCAGGTTGCAAAGCTAGGATCTCTCTATGGCCCTATAGCCAGGCCACATTCCTCAGCCTTGGCTAATTTAAAGCACATCTGTTTCCTTGGCTGGCTGTCAGTCTCTCACCAGCAGCACTCACACCTTTCCAACCCATTCCCCTAGCGTATAAAGCCAAGACTCATTACTACCATTCTCTCTCTATTCATATCTCTCTCTCTCTATCTCTCGCTCTCTTTCTCTCGTTATGTTCCTGTCTGTATCTTCCCCATCTCCATCTTTCATCCCCAGTCTCTTCCCTGATCCCTCTCTGATTGTTATCTCTATTCATGTCTCGCAAAGCCAAGCATCCTCTATCAGAGAATACATGCAGATGTTAGCGTTTGACATCATTAGCAAACAGACACACGCACGCACACACACACCAACTAAGAATGAAACAAAACCAGCAAAAACTTCATCATCTTTGGCATGACACACTAAGAGGAAAAAAGTCCAACTATGTTTTTGTCCCCTGCCTATGGACAGTTTGTAACCTAGTAACATAGTAGTCCATTAACAGCCATCTATTAAGCACACTGTTTACATTGTTCATTAATATGCAGAAGTGAATCACCACTGATAAAATACATAGACACAAACACACTGCTATTCAGACCTGTCTATGCTGATTAGCCTTCTTCTGTTCTATTACTGTATCCAGCGTGAGTAATTAAGATAATTTGTCCAATTATGTCTCTGGTTTATACTGGTATTGTTTTGTACAACGACTAATGATTGCGTATTGTCTTCTTATTTTTCTTTATTTTTCTGTTCTGTTTTTTACTTGGTTGCTGTAAACAATTACAAACATGACATGAGACAAGATGCTAAGTGTTCCGTGGTTATTTCAGCGTTGAGCAAATTGAGGCGAGACACGTGTTATCACATACAGCAGAAGCCCCTGGGGGCAGCTAGCAACACTCAGAGGAGTGTGAGAGCATAGCACGGCATGGTCATTTTTTGAAATCGGTTGATTTGTACATCTCTGAGGGCAAGCATACTGCTACTTAATGTACATTAAACTCCAGTTATAACTGTTATTGCTTTCACCATGAAGATGAAAGAAACAGGGATTCATCCCAATAGAGTATAGTTAGGGTCTTCATTAACAAGCAACCTGTATTGACAACAGCACATTTCAAGAGTAGTTATAAGTAAATAGTTCTACATAGCACCACAAAGCACCATTATGGCACACTATTTGCACCCATCCTAAATGGAACCCTAGTCCCTATCTAGTGCACTACTTTTGGTCAAAAATAGTGCACTATATAAAGGGTGACATTTGGACGCACACAATGACAGTGTTGAAAGAGCGGAACCTCCATCCAGAGGTTAGCCCAGTTCACCAGGGAGCAGTCTGTAATTGACTGGGAGTAGCAACATTCCACTACTGTTAGACTCAGACTTTAACAGGAGCATCCAGGGGCTCAGAAATCTCAATGAAAGGTCTCTCCATAACACTACAGGGAGCTGACCCTGTCCATCTGAAACCACTACCTCACACCACTAGGGATTACACACACACAACCGTACACACACACACACACACACACACACACACACACACACACACACACACACACAACAACAACCCCCTCCACCACTCTGAGACATATTTGGATTGCGGAGGGGAGGGAATTAATAAAAAGTATAGAGAATTTAAAAAAGCAGCTTAAACCAATCAGGTTGTTCAAAGACATGCCCTAATGAAAACACATGCTTTTAGTTTTCCACCCTGTGTCAAATCAATCAATTAAGATCCAACACAACTAAGCTGCCAAGTTGTGCAAGTAGTTGTTTGTGATTCTTCACGCCTCCTGTTCTCAATAAACAACAATAAACCTGACTAACAACGCACAACGCTCTCTCACTAACAATCGTTTTTTTTTTCTCTCATTTAGATTTCAATTTGGAACGTCAGCCCTACAAGCTGTTTTTTGGGGGATTCACCAAATGGATAAAAATGTGCCACTGTTTCAATACCTTCCACAGAGCATGGGAGTGTTGTATTTGAAGAGGATGGATAACGAAGTATCAAAACATCTCATGAAGATCTTAAAAGGCCCTCCACAACACCCTCTGATTGATTCTTCGTTTGTCCTAGATATTTTATTTTCATTCCTTCAGCCGGATCTTCAATTATTCATCTGTCTTTTTCTTATTTTCTGGCTTGTTTTCTTTCCCAAATGAACACATTTACTTTAGGCAGCTTAGGGGAAGAGAGAGAGAGAGAGAGAGAGAGAGAGAGAGAGAGAGAGAGAGAGAGAGGAGAGAGAGAGAGAGAGAGAGAGAGAGAGAGAGAGAGAGAGAGAGAGAGAGAGACGGTAGAAAACATGGCGGACATAATTTCTTTCTCCCCTCTCATGGTTGTCTCATAAAACATTTTAATTAAGGCAGTTTCATTAGTCAAAGCATTAGCATGATAAATATGTGTGGCTACTGTGTCGACACAGAGTAATTTACATGAGTTTACTATTAGATGGGCTTGTGGTTCTGTCTTAAACACATCTGTAACCTGGGAAGAGTAAACCCCCATTGAAATGTTGATTACAAGTATAATTGCCGCAAGTATATTTAAAAGCAAAACAAACAAATTAACATTAAGTCATAAATGCATGTTGCATGGGAGGAATCAATTAATGTTGCTCCGTCCCAAATGGCACCCTTTTCCCTACATAGGTCAAAAGTATTGCACTATGTAGGGAATAGGGCGCCATTTGGGACGGACTATGTGTAAATAGGGAATTGATTGTTATGGTTGCCGGGAGAAGCATTTCTCACATTTTCACGATTAATTGCTGTTCTTGTCTTTTTTTTAAGAGCATGGGCGTTATAATTACATATTTATAATCTAGTGTTTGAATAACTAAGACATCTCTCCATGCTACTCCATGCTACTCCATGCTACTCCATGCTACTCCATGCTACTGTAGCCTACTTAATAACATAATGCTATTTAGATACGGATCCATAGAGTTCCTAAACAGCAAGCTACATATTGTGTAAGAAGTAAGTAGTCTAAAAAACAAAAGGGCAATTGGGCATCAATCAAAAAATATATAGGCTAAATTACAATTCTGAGAGAAAGGGTACTGCTATATTCAAAAACTTGACTATTTCCTGCTCCCAGACTGTACCTTCAACATTCATAACCACTGTTAGACCTCATCAATAATCCAATCATCTAGCTTTCACTGAAAACAGATAAGCTCTCCCTGTCCCATCGACAATGTGATTTGGGGCTTAAGCAAGCAAATAATGACAGTTAGATAGATAGCCAATAGCTGGTTGATTGATATTTCCACTTCAGCTGTGTTTACATTTTAGTCATTTAGCAGACACTCTTATCCAGAGCAACTTACAGTTAGTGAGTGCATACATTTTCATACTGGTCCACCGTGGGAATCGAACCCACAATCCTGGCGTTGTAAGCACCATGCTCTACCAACTGAGCTACACAGGACTAGGTGTTCACTGTGGAGTTACTGATATGAACAAGGTCTGCCTTGATTGCTAGTTAAAGCTTGCTAAGCAGTTAATGTACAAGGATACTATTCTGAGGTTTTATGGTTGCGAAACACCTTTTTCTTTGTTTCCCATGTTTAAACCCTAATGATCCAACCTCCCAAAAAATGTTTTCCAGACTGTATTCAAATGTATACTTTTTCTCATGAAACGTGACAGTCTTGTAATAGTGTACTGGTAATCCACATTACGGATTCAACCACATTAAAGGTGAAATAAAACATTCCCCAAATCCTGTCTGGGAACACTTGAGTAAACTCAATGAGAGACAGGAAGCCTACTCTCTCCAGAGCGAGCTGCCCAGGAATCAGCCGCCGTGTTTTAAGAGGAAACAAACCCACAGGGAGGAAATATCTGTGTCAGAGAGCATGGCCGGCCGGCCCCTGAACATGAGAGGTTGAGAGGGGGGTCGTGAAGGGCCCTTCCATGTGGTGTCAGCAGGGGCCCTGAGGAAGGAGGAAGGGTGTGTTTGTGTGCGTGTTTGTGTGTGTGCGCGCGCGCTGCTTTAACGGTGCTTTAACACGGGCCCCGGGGACTGACCCTATCAAGGCTATCATTTGACTGAACATCGGGCCTTGAAAGAGGTAGGAGAAGGAGGGTGGACTGGCCCACTGGACAAGGCTACTGTGGAGACAGGCAGGGACAGGGGTGTAGCCTGCAGTGTGGGGTTGTTGGAGGTATGGTTTGAATTAGGAAGAGGAGGAGGAATGTTGGGGTATGGCCGCCTGCAGAGGGAGAGAGGCAGGGACAGACGGACATATCAGAGAGAGGCAGGGACAGACAGACCAAAGGTGCCGATCATGGGGATGGCATGTTTAGAGTAACAGAAGTCACAGAGGGTGAGAGGAGGGGGTCAGGGGGTTGGGTAAAATGAGAGGCCCTTTGTGTCCCCTGATGGTGGGATCACAGAGGGTTAGAGAACATCAGAGAAACACAGCACCACAATAATACCCCAGCTGTTGCCAGTGAACAGGCTGTTGACGTGACGACCGCAGGCTGCTCCGGGTTCGCCAAGGGCCCGACAGACACGCTGGGGTGATGGAAGGGCGCAGAAGAGGGGGAGAGGTTTCTATGGTGCCTGCCCCCCCCCCCCCCCCCCCCCCCCCCCCCCCCACAACCAACATTCCCCATTTGGCATATCATGCCACATGGGGCCTGATATTGTCAGCATGTCAACGACTCTCTCCAGAGACTGGCTTTGTCCTCTCATCATGCCAGGCTTGCCACTATTACAATGTACACATTCTCAATTGTATAAGACATTAAATGGAAGGCCTTTAGAGTACAACAGCAGGAAAGTGGTTGGACTGTAAGAGCAGAGCAGATCAGAGATGACTAAATCAACAATATAGAATACATAAAATCAAATGTGTGGCTGGGTCGCTGTGAAAATGGTGTCTTTATAGATAGAGAGAGGAGAACCCAGGGGAAAAGAGGAGGGAAATATATGGAGGTGAAGATAAATAATAATAATTTAAACTGGAAATATAAAAATATAATGAAATAGAAGTGATATGTGGCCAGGGTAAATTCCAGGAGACAGCAACTCATTCGGGCCCCTAGAGTCTATGAATTTATAATGCCCCTCACACACACCTCAGGATGTCAAGTGTATGAGGGAAAAATCTGAGCCAATTTCTGTCAATGCACACACACAAACACACACGCCAGAGCCCTCCACCACTCTCTGCCCTTCCCCTTGTCCCTGTTGTAAATCCTGTGGATGGCTGGCATCTGGCATGCTGTCTATCCTAATCCCCTGTTGGGAAATGGGTGGCATTTACAAGTCAAGTTGTAAGGCATAGTAATTCACAGATAGAAGTTGTCTATTTATGTCTCCCAAATGGCACCCTATTCCCTACATAGTGCACTACTTTTTACCAGATCCCTATGGGCCCTGCTCAAAAGTAGTGCACTTCAAATGGAATAGGGTGCCATTTTGGACTTGAACGCTGTGCTGGATGTTATGCTGCAGTGTGAATGCCTGCCTGCCTTCAGAGAACTGCCAGGGAACTGCTAGGAGAGAGAGACAAGATAGAGACTTGAATCAAACTACACATAGATTACCAATATGCTTGAAATCTTGACTCATTCTATCCATTGACCTCATTCAATCAAAATTTGAGCAGGTTTCCAGTAGAGGCCAAAAATAATTATCTCTTGGGGCAGGAACTGATGTTTAATTGACATTCTGATGTCTCTTATCTCTTTATTTACATCCCCTTCATCTCTGCGCACCCTCTCTTTATGTGTGTATGGGTATGTGTGTCTGTGAATATGTGTGTGCGTACGTGTTTCTGTCTCTGTGTGTCTGTCGGTGAGTTAGTGTGTATGTCTGTGTTTCTGTCTGTGAATATGTGTGTGTGTGTGTGTGTGTGTCTGTGTGTGTGTGTGTGTGTGTTTGTGTGTATGTCTGTGTTTGTGTGTGTGTGTGTGTGTGTCTGTGTGTGTCTGTGTGTGTGTCTGTGTGTGTGTGTGTGTGTGTGTGTGTGTGTGTGTGTGTGTGTCTGTGTGTGTGTGTATGTCTGTGTGTGTGTGTGTGTGTGTGTGTGTGTGTCTGTGTGTGTGTGTATGTCTGTGTTTGTGTGTGTGTGTGTGTGTGTGTGTGTGTGTGTCTGTGTGTGTCTGTGTGTGTGTCTGTGTGTGTGTGTGTGTGTGTGTGTGTGTGTGTGTGTGTGTATGTCTGTGTGTGTGTGTGTGTGTGTGTGTCTGTGTGTGTGTGTGTTTGTATCCCCGCATGTGTCCCATCTGCCCTGGAGAGGCTTTTGTCTCCAGGGATGTGGCTCTCCCTCTCTTGTCAACAGAACCTGGCAAATGTGTCTGATCTCTTGATTTAGTTTCAGAGCAGTGGACTCATCTTTTTTTGACAACACTGCATTTTTATTCACTCAGACTACCTTCACACTACCGTCACAAAAAGACCATAAAACATAAATAGGTTGCAGAATTGAATCTATATTTTATAGAAGTAACCACCTTGGTTAGAATAAAAGAGTCTCAGTGACTTTGAAGCGACTTTCTAACACTGTTGTTCTCAAGTACTTCTGAACATGAAAGTCTTCTCAAAGGTTTTAAAGAGTTGCTGTTAATACTTCAGGATCACTAAGCTTTTGTGAATCAGCGTATAAGTGGCAGAGCTTCATTAAGAAGAATGTGGAAGGGAAGATTATAACAACCATGGTATTCTAATAAAGTCAGTGGGGGACAATAATGAAGTTCATGAGAGAAACTGTAGTAGCAAAATGGGACAGATTTAGAGGAAACCACATGGAAACCACATGTCCACTCAGGACTTTGTGGTCTCCCTCTCTTTCTCTCTCCCATCCTCCTCCATCTCTCCCTACTATCCCTTCCTCCTCCATCTCTCCCTCTCTTTCCCTACTATCCCTTCCTCCTCCATCTTTCCCTACTATCCCTTCCTCCTCCATCTTTCCCTACTATCCCTTCCTCTTCCATCTCTCCCTCTCTTTCCCTACTATCCCTTCCTCCTCCATCTTTCCCTACTATCCCTTCCTCCTCCATCTCTCCCTCTCTTTCCCTACTATCCCTTCCTCCTCCATCTTTCCCTACTATCCCTTCCTCCTCCATCTTTCCCTACTATCCCTTCCTCCTCCATCTCTCCCTCTCTTTCTCTACTATCCCTTCCTCCTCCATCTCTCCCTACTATCCCTTCCTCCTCCATCTTTCCCTCTCTTTCCCTACTATCCCTTCCTCCTTTATATCTCCCTCTCTTTCCCTCTTATCCGTTTCTCCCTCTCTTTCCCTCTATCCCTCTCTCCTCCATCTCTCCCCCTCTTCTCTGCTGCTCATACCGTGCTCAAAGGGGTGAGGGTGAGCCACGCCCAGCCTCCAGCCAGACATCCAGTCTGCCCTGGGTTAGTGGTGAGGCCGCCTGACTATATATGGAGATGTAATGTTAGGGTTGAGCCTTCACCCCCTTGTAAGGTCTCAGGGACAGAGGCCTCAAAACCAACACCAAGCCTAAAACAGCTCATAAAACCCCCACTTCCTTACTTAAACAGCCCAAAAGATTATCATAATCCAAAACAATGCAACACTATGCAGCATAATGAATCAAGGAATTTGGAATGTAGCCTATTATGAAAATGTGTGTTATTTTTCACTGTTCACTTTTTTCACTGCCATTTGTTAGGAAATTAGTCCAGGCTACACAGACATTCTACTTTATCATAGAAACTGTTTTTTGTTCAAATTAAATATTTTATACAGCCATAAAACTCCCCTGTAGCCACGTGTTAATTTATACATCCACAGCCAGGAGCCAAAGGTTGGTCCAATTAAAACCTTTCAAATTGAATCAAAAGAGGAAATCGATGATTCAACAGCGGACGAGTTTTCAGCATTATCAAGCTAATCGCTAGATCAACCACATCAGCATATGCATTCAGCACCTTAAATCAGTTTACAATGATGAATAGGTTGGTTGGGGACTGCAGCTGGTGGCTCCTGCCGCTGCCACTACTGTCCCTCCATGTCTTTTTTGTTTGTCTCTTTATCCGGGGTTGATCGGTTGAGGCTGGTGTTTTCTCCACATGGCTGGTTAGGTATTTTGGCCAGAGGAGAGGAGAGGAGGTGAGGGTTAGTGGAAGGGAGGAGAGGAGGGGAGGGTTAGGGGAAGGGAGGGCACAGGTATGGGTGGTGTAGGAAGTGGAGGGGAAGGGCAGGTGGAGTATGGTTAGATTAAGTTAGGTTAGAATGGGTTAGGTTAAATTAGGTTAGAATAGGTTAGGTTAAGTTAGGTTAGAATAGGTTAAGTTAGGTTAGAATAGGTTAGGTTAAGTTAGGTTAGAATAGGTTAGGTTAGGGATTTTATTTTTATTTTTTAGGGTATGGGGTAGGGTAGGGTAGTGGGTAGGGTAAGTTAGGGTAAGTTAGGCAAGGTAAGGTAGAATAGGGTAAAATAAGGTAGGGTAGTGGGTAGGGTAGATATTGTGGGCTAATGCAATCGGTCCAGTTGGACCTCCTGTATTTCATACAAACACAATCAGTCTACAAGTGTGATTGCCACCGCAGAGTCCCTCGTTATGGATAGATAAACAGACGATTGAGCCAAAGCAGAACTGCGGACAACATGGTGATTATAGCAAACTGCCCTAGGGTGTGATAGGAATCAACAGCTTGAGGGTTTAAAACCCGCAGGAGGCTCCTAGTCCCAGTCCCCAGGCATGAAAACAGAAAATAAAAGCAATAGATTTGTGGAGAACAAGTGAGAAGTGATGTAGTCGAGCATAGAGTGCAGAGTGGGCTTGTAATCACAGTGCACAATAGCTTTGCTGTTGTGACTGTGAGTGTCCTGCCCATCTCCACTGTTAGCATTCTGTTCCTCCTGGTTAGGCTGCTCTAAAGGGTCCTTCAGACTCCCTCCGATGGGGTTCACCTTAACTGCTGATGCTGACTGACTCACACAGTCACACGCTGGTGTCACACCAAATGAAAGATAGGCGGATGGTGAAACACTGGAAGAGGCAGTAAACAGCAGGCCATTACCTTGGCTTTCGTCACTACTACCACTACTAATGTCCTCAGGAGATACACGGTCCACAGGCCTCTCTCCCTATTGGCCAAGGGGCTTGTTTTCACAGGCTGATGGGTGGGGTAAGCAGCTTTAGGGTAATATAGGTGGGATCAGTGCCTGATCCAGAGTGCACAGTAAAGGCTTATTTACACCTCCTGGTGGGAGCCTAAATCAGACCATATGGAAGGTTTCTTACCCTGGAGGGCTGGAGGGATTCCTACCAGTGATGTAGCGGTAAAGAAATGGGTGGGTAAACGCTGATCGCCGTTTGCGGGGAGTAAAGTAACACTCCTTATACTTTCAATGAATTTCTCTGCTAAAGATGGGTAAACGCTCGTGTTTACATGCATTTATCCTCCACTACACCACTGATTCCTACCCTAACCTCCACCCGGTCCTCCACACTGCTCGACTCCCTACCTTACCTCCTCCCTCCCTACCCTGCCCTCTATTCCCTGAACTATCCTAGCCCACCATATCGAAACCTAACCCTACTCCACCTGGCTCTCCACTCTGCTTCACTCTTACCTTACCTAATTCATTCCCCCTCATCTCCCATAGGGCTCTGGTCAAAAGTAGTGCACTATGTAGGGAATAGGGTGCCATTTCAGATGAAAAACCAGAAGCCTCTATGTGAGCTTCCAATCTGAGTAATGGGCTAACTATCGCCCCTGTACCCCAGAATAGTAAAGTAGTACTCTCAAACAGATTGACAAATCAGACTAATGCATTACTTCCGCCCCCTCCGATCCCAACCTTGCGCCTTCTGGATTGTGAAAACCACAGCCCAATGAATTAATGATTAAATCAGTTATTATACTGCTCTGCCACTTTCTTCACAGAGAGAGGGAGAATTCGATTGGGACTTTCAAGCTGTATATATCAAGCATATCTGCGCCTGTATATGACTCTCGCATTGACCCAGCAAACCAGCATATTGAGTTAATGAAATGGGGCTGTGTTGTCGGCTGGAGTGGACAATTTATCTGGCTGAATGTCTATCTCATAATACCCCCTGGTTATATTGCCCTGTGAAAGAGAGAGGTAGAGATTTTTCGCAATGTTGCTCAATCAAGAAACCATTATTAAAAGAGGGATTTTCAAGTAAGCGCTTAATTTAAATGGTCCTTGGTCTATCAATCCATGAACTTCAACACTTAAGGCCATACACATTATCTTTATTTTTTTTATTTTTTTGTGAGACGATTGAGCAAATAAAATAAATACAAAAGTAGACCCTCTTGTTAAAATACTATAGCAACTTTAGTTCAACACCTAGCAACGTAATCAAGAGATGTTATCCTCTTGGGGAGGATAACAGAGGTATAACTCAGCCATAATCCCAGAGGAAGTTGTGTATCTCTTTAGTAGCTTGAGGTATAATTTTTGCTCTAATAGTGAAATTCTTTATATTTTTCAGTAATTTTTTATTTTATGAAGAGGGGCATCCGGTAAATATTGAATTGGATTTCCCCATATTTCATAGGACTATTGCACTTCTCCTAACTAGCATGTCCCATTTCCACTTTTCAATAAAACCATCTTGATGAGCTCTAAGGTCAATGGAACCAATAGCACCTGATGCAGTGAGATGCACCAGGTGACACTCTTACTCCTCTACCTCTCGCCCTCCTCCCCTACACCCTCTACCTCCTCTCATCCTCGTCCTCAACCCCACCCTCCTGCCCCTCCCCCTCACCCACCTCCTCCCTGCTATTTGTCCAAAAATAAAGTCCCACACCTCTGTGACAAATGCTCTTTAACTGGTGACAGAGATGGTCAGTTTCCGTCTTAGAGGGACTTCCAGGGTCCACTGGCTCTCATGGCACTAATTCCACCTCGGTAGTTAATTGCTCATCAATGTGGTCATTGCTGTATAAAGCCATCCTAGACGCTGTCTGAGCCTGAGCTGGGGCTGCCTGGGAAATAATCCCTGGCTAATTGAAAGGTATCTCTTAATGGCTGCATGACCAGGCACTCAACATCTGGAAACGTGATGTCTGACTCCTAGCCTTGCTGCCTCTGACTGCATGCAGTCGTCCGTGTCAACCAAGACAGCAGGACAGCAGGCGATGGAGAAGCCAAATGAAATGCTCTTTTCATGGAATGACTGGTTAGTTACAAAGGATCAGATATCAAAACCTAATCTAAAAGGTTACCCTGCCAAAGCTTAGCATGATGGGTTTATAGTCAGAGTCAGAAATACAGAATCAAAGTCAGACTTATAGAATTAGAGTCAATCTGAGGTGTGGGGTAGATGTAAACACAGACAAGGGTTATCCCTCTTAACCCATTACACACCCAAGGACTTCAGTATTCTGATGAAGAAGAAACGTGTGTGCGCGTGCATGTGTGTGCGTATGCGTGCATGCTCACAAAGATACCATAAGGGGACCATAAGATGGTCAAGAATCCAACAAAATATTTCATGTTCTATTTACTTTTAACAAAACCCTCAGGTCCACCGTTTCCCCAGTCAAGGTCACTGAGCATTCCCCCAGAAATAATGGCTTCTTAGAGGGAGCAGTGGAACTCTGCCAGGCCTATTTGTCCATGGGCCGCACAAATGGCCTTATCCTTTATTCTTCTTTTAACATTAAATACGGTTTTCTTTCTTCCATCTTCCCCATAAATGTTTCAGCTTGTGGAAAATGAGTCACACTGTGTGACTTTATCAAGGGAAATAGTCAGATGTGAGGGAGGAAGGAGGACTCTTGTGTTGGTTCAAATGAATTGTGTGACAACTTAGCACCAACAACCATGAAGTGTAACATGAAACACAACAGTAACACATCAGTAGTACATGATATGTAACATAATAATATTGCGTGCTTCCTCAAAGGAAGCCACAGGCAGACGTCGATTAGACTACTATGGCTGCTGTTTTTCATTTTCGACATCCTCAGTCTCTGTTTTCTCCACCTCCCTTACATGTTTGTATAGTATGTCATGCTGAAAGCAAATACCACCCACCTCTGGTTGTGGCAATAAACAAATCAATATTATTCTTAACCTGTTCCCCACACCTTCCTCCCCCTCCTACCACCCTGGTCACAGTCTCAATCCTAATCCCACGTTACAGACATTTTGGTCATTTTCATTAAATGGGATTACGTCCCAATCTTCCCAATCTGCAGAGCAATAATCTGTTGTGTATTTTAATTAAACAATATTGAGCTAAAAGCCTCACTGAGCTGAGCCTCTGAAACCTCCCTGGCCACTTAAAGTCCATAAGGACAACTCCAGCCCAACACAGCCCCACCGCACACAAACACACAGCCACAGTTATGTACACACACACAGACACACACACACACACACACACACACACACAGACACAGACACAGACACACACACACACACACACACACACACACACACACACACACACACACACACACACACACACACACACACACACACACACACACACACACACACACACACACACATCTCAGTCCTTGTTAACAAATCCTGCCAGTTATAGTGGGACAACAGTGGAGATATCTAGCCTAATCTACAGGGCCATGACCTAGCACACAGGGCTGCTTTGAGCAGCTCATCCCCCATCGATTTTCCATACATCACAATGCCTAACACCCCCCCCCCCCCCCCCCGACATACACACACACGAGCGCATGCACACGCACGCACACACACACCTATCCATATGTGCTCTATCCCAGTGTCCCTAAGCTTGTTAGAATGCAGAGTCCATGTGCAGACATATGCATACAGACACACACGGAAACACACACACACATACACATATACACACACACAACGCTCATTACCACTGACAGAGACAGAGCAGTTGCACACAGGTGTTGTGTTTAATCTATGCATGTTGTGTTTTTACAAATTAACGTATATTGAAGCAGCAGGATCCACAGAACTAATTGATGGCTAAAATCAAATTAAAATCAACTAATTTAATTGCATTGGACCAGATACCTGTCAAACAGCCCAACTAAAATGGTGGCATCTGTTGGCGTAGTCTCACTATTCATTAATTTTAATTAATCTTATTGACTCCTTAAATTCCTCTTTGAATCTGTCTTCACCAGTCCTGTCATCCCTGGGGTGATTCAAGATGTTCTGGTTGAGACTCCTTAATTAGAAGAACATCTGTAGTCGTCTCAAAGTAGGAGTGATGATCTAGGATCAGGTCTCTCCCTGTCCATGTAGTCTCATTCATTATGATCTAAAATGCTAAACTGATCCTAGATCAGCACTCCTACTTTGAGAAGGTTTATGAATACATGCCCCGGTTGGTGTAAAACTGGAGCAGACACGCTAGCGATGCTCTTTCGAGGTGTCTTCTTTGTTGGTGATATTTTAACTGGATTGTCAGTCATTCTCCATTCCACCACCACCGGATGGAATGGCATGGTGTCTTATTGTGGTTATAGTGCTAGTGCCGCAGATATATGCCAACCCAGAGATGGCAGAACTTTCAAACAAGGGAGGGATGTTGACTCTGATCTCGAGGGAGCGATCTCTTCCTAGGGTGTTTTCAAACATAGTTTTGAGCTATAGTTCGAATGACAGTTTCACTATTTGTTACATTGTATTATTTGGTCCGGTTGGTTTCACATTGCCAAATGTCAAACGTACAAAAATGCCTAAACAAAGCCACGTGTCCATGCAAGTTGTTTGTTTATTGGACAAAAATCTATTTATGACGCATCACTTTGGTCTTCCAACAATATGCGGGAGGAAACAGCGCAATAGCCACTCTAACAGCCACGTGAATATGCTACATTCAGCAGCATCCAGTAAGCTCCAAAAGCATTGGGACAGTGACACATTTGTTGTTGTTTTGGCTCTGTACTCCAGCACTTTGGGTTTGAAATGATACAGTGACTATGAGGTTACAGTGCAGACTGTCAGATTTAATTTGAGGGTATTTTCATCCATTTAACCATTTAGAACCGTTTAGAAATTACAGCACTTTTTGTACATAGTCCCCCCCATTTTAGGGCACCAAAAGTATTGGGACAAATGCACTTATAACTGTATTAAAGTAGTAAAAAGTTAAGTATTTTGTCCCATATTCAATTAATACATCAAGCTTCTGACCACAAATTTGTTGGATGCATTTGCTGTTTGTTTTGGTTGTGTTTCAGATTATTTTGTGCCCAATAGAAATGAATGGTAAATAATGTATTGTGTCATTTTGGAGACCCTTTTATTGTAAATAAGAATATAATATATTTCTAAACACTTCTACATTAATGTGGATGCTACCATGATTACGGATAATCCTGAATGAATCATGAATAATAATGAGTGAGAAAGTTACAGACGTACAAAAAAAAAAGAATGCTAACCTCCCCTGTTGTAATTGTAATGGTGAGAGGTTAGCATGTCTTGGGGGTATGCTATTTGTGCCCTCAAATTAAAGCTGACAGTCTGCACTTTAACCTCATAGTCATTGAATCATTTCAAATCCAAAGTGCTGGAGTACAGAGCCAAAACAACAAAACATTTGTCACTCTCCCAATACTTTTGGAGCTTACTGTATATCCCCGGTATAGCCCCCGTCTCGCCTAATCGGTCTCAAGTTATGATGCTGCATGCATTTCATCAAACGCTTGCAGTCAAACAACCAATAATAATGCGCGACTCCGGTTATTTTCCAGTGTTTGGTCCATACTGCATTCTCAGTACGAATTGAATCGGACCGAGACCACCCTTTTGAGCGAACCACGGTGTGTTGTTTAGTGCGTTCCCGAGTGCGGATAGAGTGTTCACACCAGTCCAAACTAACCAAACTAAGGGGTTAAAAGTTGCACCAAACTCATTTGGTGTGACAGTCCCTTTGGTATCCCCTTGGTGTCCCCTTGGTGCTTACTCCCTCTCCCTCTCCAAAACCAGCTTTTCCTCCCACATACCCACTCAAGTGAGTCTTAAGGTTTTTTTGTCTGATCGATTTAAACTGGCTTAAGAAAAAAGGTATCAGAATTGTAAAACAGCGTACCTATTTAAATTCAGATCTATACTTTTGATGACCATCTGTTGAATTTGAGAGAGAGAACATTGTTTCTGTGCAGAGAGAACAGGTTATTGTGTGTGTGTGTGTGTGTGTGTGTGTGTGTCTGTGTGTGTACGTGTGTATGTTGATTCCCACTCGATGGATGGTAGCTCCATAATCCCATTAAGATTCACAGAGAAGACATTTTGTCTTGTTTAGAATGGCTTTTGATTTTCTCCTCCTGTCTTTGTGTTTAATGAAGAAAGGTTGAACGCTGAGGCTCGTTATTGACGACTATCGCCACTGCAAAGCTTTCATAAATATTGAACTCTCTTTGTTTATTATATAGTACTGGCATTTCCTTAGAGACATTTGTCAAAGTGTGGTCATATGAGAATTGGAAAGTGGCCCACACGTCGATGGAGAGAGTGGTGTGTGTGTGTGTGTGTGTGTGTGTTTGTGTGTGCATGCACATGCATACGTGCGTGCGTCATAATATAACCTCTGTTATTGAGCACTGCGACCCAACAACTGCTGAATAAATCAAATCAATCAAATTGTATTTGTCACATGCTTCGTAAACAACAGGTGTAGACTAACAGTGAAATGATTACATACTTCCCAACAACGCAGAGAGAAAAAATGAGAAAGAATATAAAAATAGGAATAAATACCCAATGAGTAACGATAACTTGGCTATATACACGGGGTACCAGTACCAGTACCAGTCGATGTGCAGGGGTACGAGGTAATTGAGGTAGATATGTACATATACAGTGGGGAGAACAAGTATTTGATACACTGCCGATTTTGCAGGTTTTCCTACTTACAAAGCATGTAGAGGTCTGTAATTTTTATCATAGGTACACTTCAACTGTGAGAGACGGAATCTAATCCAGAAAATCACATTGTATGATTTTTAAGTAATTAATTTGCATTTTATTGCATGATATAAGTATTTGATACATCAGAAAAGCAGAACTCAATATTTGGTACAGAAACCTTTGTTTGCAATTACAGAGACCATACGTTTCCTGTAGGTCTTGACAAGGTTTGCACACACTGCAGAAGGGATTTTGGCACACTCCTCCATACAGATCTTCTCCAGATCCTTCAGGTTTCGGGGCTGTCGCTGGGCAATACGGACTTTCAGCTCCCTCCAAAGATGTTCTATTGGGTTCAGGTCTGCAGACTGGCTAGGCCACTCCAGGACCTTGAGATGCTTCTTACGGAGCCACTCCTTAGTTTCCCTGGCTGTGTGTTTCGGGTCGTTGTCATGCTGGAAGACCCAGCCATGACCCATCTTCAATGCTCTTACTGAGGGAAGAAGATCTCGCGATACATGGCCCCATCCATCCTCCTCTCAATACGGTGCAGTCATCCTGTCCCCTTTGCAGAAAAGCATCCCCGAAGAATGATGTTTCCACCTCCATGCTTCACGGTTGGGATGGTGTTCTTGAGGATGTACTCATCCTTCTTCTTCCTCCAAACACGGCGAGTGGAGTTTAGACCAAAAAGCTATATTTTTGTCTCATCAGACCACATGACCTTCTCCCATTCCTCCTCTGGATCATCCAGATGGTCATTGGCAAACTTCAGACGGGCCTGGACATGCGCTTGCTTGAGCAGGGGGACCTTGCGTGCGCTGCAGGATTTTAATCCATGACGGCGTAGTATGTTACTAATGGTTTTCTTTGAGACTGTGGTCCCAGCTCTCTTCAGGTCATTGACCAGATCCTGCCGTGTAGTTTTGGGCTGATCCCTCACCTTCCTCATGATCATTGATGCCCCACGAGGTGAGATCTTGCATGGAGCCCCAGACCGAGGGTGATTGACCGTCATCTTGAACTTCTTCCATTTTCTAATAATTGCGCCAACAGTTGTTGCCTTCTCACCAAGCTGCTTGCCTATTGTCCTGTAGCCCATCCCAGCCTTGTGCAGGTCTACAATTGTATCCCTGATGTCCTTACACAGCTCTCTGGTCTTGGCCATTGTGGAGAGGTTGGAGTCTGTTTGATTGAGTGTGTGGACAGGTGTCTTTTATACAGGTAACGAGTTCAAACAGGTGCAGTTAATACAGGTAATGAGTGGAGAACAGGAGGGCTTCTTAAAGAAAAACTAACAGGTCTGTGAGAGCCAGAATTCTTACTGGTTGGTAGGTGATCAAATACTTATGTCATGGAATAAAATGCAAATTAATTACTTAAAAATCATACAATGTGATTTTCTGGATTTTTGTTTTAGATTCCGTCTCTCACAGTTGAAGTGTACCTATGATAAAAATTACAGACCTCTACATGCTTTGTAAGTAGGAAAACCTGCAAAATCGGCAGTGTATCAAATACTTGTTCTCCCCACTGTATATGGAGCCATTTTGACCGGCGCTATGTCATCTTTACTCTCCTCCTATGCCTTTCTGTACTACATTTGCTATATTTACCTGCAGTTTGACAAAATCATACTCGTCCATCCATGGCCCTAAACTAACAGTAATTGTGCAATGTTCTCCAGTCTCTCCAAAATGGCACCATTTCCCCTATATAATGCACTACTTCTGACCAGGGCCCATAGGAATCCGTTCAAAAATAGTGCACTATGTAGGGAATAGGATGCCATTTGTGACAAAGCCTCAGAATTTAATGTTGTAGTGCTCTTTACATCAGAAAGTAATTTAATTTGGCATGTCATTCAATAAGCAAGTGATTTACTGGAACTAGCCTCTCAGCTGATTGATTTACATCTTGAAGAGGCCACTTCCTATAGAGAGAGAGAGAGAGAGAGAGAGAGAGAGAGAGAGAGAGAGAGAGAGAGAGAGAGAGAGAGAGAGAGAGAGACCTCCAGGCTGTTGACTGAGGAGGCAGGGGACCTGCTATGCCATGCCCAGTGGAACATTCCAGAGAGTGAGAGGAAATGTACCTAGTGAAGGGTCCTCTAGATAAGCCTCTAAGTGGTGCTTGAACCCAGCACGTACGCTACCTACCATATTATTAGCTTTGTGTCCTGCAGGCACAAACCGTACTCGGTTAGAATAGACACAATTAGATTCACGAGATACATTCCCAAGGAGCTTACTCTTATGTTATAGGATGAGAGAACATTGGCCATGCAGTCCACGTTAATTTACATTTTTACATTACATTTTAGTCATTTAGCAGACGCTCTTATCCAGAGCGACTTACATTATCTTTTTATTTTTCATACTGGCCCCCCGTGGGAATTGAACCCACAACCCTGGCGTTGCAAACGCCATGCTCTACATCCCTGCCGGCCATTCCCTCCCCTACCCTGCACGACGCTGGGCCAATTGTGCGCCGCCCCATGGGTCTCCCGGTCGTGGCCGGCTACGACAGAGCCTGGATTTACCCTAGCTGTTATTGATGGTGAACATAGAAGTTAATTACCCAACTGTTCCATACACTCATTAATGACAAAGCTTTCAACATTTCATTAATTTCATTCTCTATGGAGAAAATGACATTGACATGGTTCTATTATATGGATGGAGTACTTACGTCAGAGAGACTTGTGCTTACCTCTCAGGACATAACAACGTTTAACGCCATTATCTCTCTGCCGTGCCAAGGTGGAAGACATTGAAAAAAGTATTTCATAAGAAAGGAATGCAAACAACTACGCTTTAGCCATACAATGTCTTAATGAAATGGAAAATAGTGCTTCAGGATAATACAGTATTTTACATTTAGATTTTAGTCATTTAGCAGACGCTCTTATCCAGAGCGACTTACAGTATTACGTGTAATATATCATTATTGCTACACTGTGATAGACAGTTCTATACAGTACGTCAATACCATTGACCCTGAGCTGGAGTTGAAACTCTACAGACTTATTATTTAGCACTTTAGACTATTTACCATTGATTATTCTTGGAAATAAACATCCTCTCTCCTCGTTCCACTGCTTTGTTTTTCAATAAGATATCATGGCTTTCGAAACCTGGCATGGGTGTATTAGGCACCCATTGTATGCTTCTTGACAGTTGCCCTATAATCCACTAATAGGAGGACCAGGACCATCTCAGTGCCAACCGACCCGGCCTGGACACCAGAGTGCCCTTATCTCTATGGGTGCTTTGCAAATGGCACCCTATTCCCTATATAGTGCACTACTTTTGACCAGAGGACTACTGGCCCTTTTCAAAACTAGTGCACTTTATAGGTGATAGGGTCCCATTTGAGACGTAATCTATCAAACAGAGAGACAAGTGTGATATGAGGCCTAATCATGAAGAGTCCTGTCTTGGGGACGCCTGGCCAAATCAAGTTAGGTGGCAGCTGGGTAGAAGCCTGATACTTGATGTGTTAGTCACAGCTGTCCCCTCCATATGGAACTACATAGATTCTAGAATCTCCCTGCCATTCTTGGTCTCCTCTGACACATAGGGAAGTAGAAAACTCTGGCCCCCTTCCTTCCACAGATTGGAGGGAAAGGGAGGGAAGAGGGAAAAGGATGGAGGGGAAAGGAAAGAGGGGAAGGGATTGGAGGAAAGAGAGAAGAGGGTGGCAGGAAAAGGAGTGGGAGAAGGAGGAGGGTGATTCCAGTTAATTTGTGTATTTATTTATTGACAATTTTAATAAATTTTTTATTTGTTTAACCTTTATTTATCCAGGTTAGTCTCATTGAAATATAATATATTTTTCAAGAGAGACCTGGTCCAATCGAGACAGCAGCAGGGGGGAGCAACAGGGACTTCAGCCACTCTCCCTCTGGTAGGCTGACAGTACGATGTAGAGGGTGTTAAAGTGATCTGGTATGGAGTTTTAGAGCGAGTTATGGCATAATACACGTTTTTAAGATATGTAACTTTCAAAATACAGAAATCATCCCCTTTGATGCATTTTGCATCATATGTTGCTGCGTTTTGATTACTGTATTTTGAAAGTTACATATCTTAAAAACTTGTATTATGCCATAACTCGCTCTAAAACTCCATACCAGATCACTTTAACACCCTCTACATCGTACTGTCAGCCTACCAGAGGGAGAGTGGCTGAAGTCCCTGTTGCTCCCCCCTGCTGCTGTCTCGATTGGACCAGGTCTCTCTTGAAAAATATATTTTATTTCAATGAGTCTAAGTAAAACATTTTGGGACTATGTCAACAATAGACTAATGAAACGAATACCAAAAGATAGTTTTCCTTTAAAGCCAGGCAAGTGGTGTTGGTAAAATACAGCAGTTATAGGTAGCATATGTGTGTGTGTGTGTGTAGGTGACTAGGCCGTTGTGGTTGGGCTGAATCCATTCTGAGCTCTAACAAGGCAGCCTAATCCCACTGATCCCATCTATTTCTCCTCAGTCAGCTGTTTTCCCTGCAGCCCTGACAGACTCTACAGGCTCTACACTAGGCTACCAATGGAGAAAGCTGTGCCCCGTTCACCCTCTCCGTCTCCCTCTCTCTCGCTTTTTTTCTCTCTTCTCTATCTCTCTCTCTCTCTCTCTCTCTCTCTCTCTCTCTCTCTCTCTCTCTCTCTCTCTCTCTCTCTCTCTCTCTCTCTCTCGCGCTCTCTCCCTCATTTCCCTCTCCATCATCCACTGGGGTGGGATTGTTGCCTCATTAGGGATAGGCCCCGCCCCTCATTAGAACCCCTGCAGGGCCCCTGCTTGGATGACCTCAGAACAACCCTCCACACACACACACACACACAGAAATAAGCTTCTGTCACCGCATGATGGAATTGCAGTAATGATGATACGCTGCTGCTATCAACATTTTTTCTCTTCCTCTTCTATGTGTGTTGATGTTATTGTCGTTTATTTCTCTGTCTCTCTCTCTTTCCGCGGGTCAGTAATGCCAATACACCACGTTTTGTTTCTTTGTCATGCTCCAGGCATATCTCTCTTCTCTCTATCTCCATTATTTCCTACCCCCCCTCTCTCTCTTCTCTCTTCTCTCTTTGTCTTTTCTCCCTCAAGGATTTTCCAGGTTGCTGTTATCATCTTTTCTTATCCACATCTTCCACATGTTATTCTGCCTTTAAGAATTTCAATGCATTCCCATGGTTTCAAACGAATCTGCCCGGTTTACCTGTGTGCCTGTCACTGTGTCGGCCAGGGATGGTCATGGTCTGTCCATCTATACGTTCTCTTACAGGTGGGAACAACGTATGAGGGCTTAAATCTTTACCTTTTGGTTATACACTGAGTGTACAAAACATTAGGAACACCTTCCTAATATTGAGTTGCACCCCCTTTTGCCCTCAGAACAGCCTCAATTCGACGGGGCATGGACTCTACAAGGTGTCGAAAGCGTTCCACAGGGATGCTGGCCCATGTATTTAAAAAAATAAAAATAATAATAGGGGGTAGATCAGCTTTAATATTGCAGATAGATTGTAACTTCCATCAATGTAATTGATCACTTCCAATCCCCCATGTTTTTTTTTCTCTCGCATAAATATATATACATACATATATACATATACATACATACACATACATATACACATACATACATACATATAAATACATATACATACATATATATCATTTTTAAAAATATATTACCCTTTATTACTTTCCAACCCCACCACCCCTTCCCTAATTGGAGTAAACTAGTGAACAGCAATGCTTAGGCCTCTACTTCCAGATTATACATATTATATACATTTTATGGACACAGTCAATTTTACAATAATTCTATTTTGTTTGTTTTTACTCCTGAACTTCCTCTACCCTCAACCTCTCTGATCATTTTCATGATGTCCATCCGGTTTGCTTCTATATGCCATATCTTTCTAACTGTGCTCTTTCACAAAAGCTCTCAACCTATAACCTATTTACTTATTATGGACACAGTATGCTTTACATTACTTAACTTGTTGTTATTAGTTGTTGTTAGTTGTTATTAGTCCCATCCTTCAACTCCATTCAACACCACCCATCTATCTCTTAACACCATCCATATTGGATTTCTATTTGCCATATATTTTTCAACTGTACTGCAATGTTTTACAAAAGTTCTGAACCCTTCTATTCTCATTGTTTCTACAGATTGTAAATTGAACATAAACATTTTTGCTAAAAGTATTATTATATTATTGATCGATTGACTATGACTTTTCAGATCACCCAGTAGTGCTATCTGCAGGGTTAGCTCCAGGTAAATATTGCAATCTTTTAGCCATTCCTGGGCCTGTGTCCAAAAACAAGCTACAAATGGACAGTACCAAAATAAATGATCTAATGATTCTGTCTCTTCGCAGCAAAATCTGCAGAGCTGGGAAGATTGTATCCCCATATAAATAACATTATATTGGTAGCAAGAATTTTGTATAATAATTTAAATGGAAAAATTCTAAGTTTTGAATCCGGCGTCGTTTTGCGTATCAGTTCATAAACACTATGCCATGGAATCGGTATGTCAAAAATTTCTTCCCAACTATTTTGCAATCTATATGGGACGGCTGTCAATCCTTTGGTCCTTAAATGAAACTGGTATACTTTTTTATTTATCACAATTTCGTTTAACCAATTAAGTTCCTTAATTTTTCCCCCTTCCACTTTCCTCTTCCATTTTTGCGGTAATGCTGCAATTATTTGGTTGTAATTTTGGGTAGAGCAGACATTTCCATATGTTTATGTTAGCTGCGTGTGCGACATAACTCCACCAGTTCTACCCATGATATCATTTACGAAGATTATACCTTTTTTAAACATTTTTAAACATGTTGGCCCATGTTGACTCTAATGCTTCCCACAGTTGTGTCAATTTGGCTTGACGTCCTTTGGGTGGTGGACCATTCTTGATACACACGGGAAACTGTTGTGTGAAAAACCTAGCAGCGTTGCAGTTCTTGACACACTCAAACCGGTGCGCCTGACACCTACTACCATACCCCGTTCAAAGGCACTTAACTATTTTGTTTTGCCCATTCACCCCATGAATGGCACACATACACAATCCATGTCTCAATTGTCTCAAGGCTTAAAAATCCTTCTCTAACTTGTCTCCTCCCTTTCAACTACACTGATTGAAGTGGATTTAACAAGTGACATCAATAAGGGATCATAGCTTTCACCTGGATTCACCTGGTCAGTCTATGTCATGGAAAGAGTGTCATGAGCCTCTCACTCCACCGGGTTACCACCTTAATTTTCTTCCACTCTGCTCACCACTCTCTCTACTCAGCCTAACTAGCTCCACCTGTCCCTGCTCTGCTCTGCTCTAATTACTCTGCCAGCTGCGCTGCATTACCCACTACCTCTCCCAGTATTTAAGGCCCTGTCTTTCAGCTCTCCGGTGTCAGATCGTCTGCAAAGCTCACACCCGGAACCTGTTTGCTCGCGCTTCTGGCTCACCCTGGTTTTGTGACCCCGGACCTGCCTGATTTTTGGATACTCTTCTGCCCCAGGAGATCCAGACCTGCTTCTGCCATAACGACTCCTGACTACTCTTCAATCCCGGTAACTCTGACCAGCCTTCTGCCTTGCTACTACGTATTTTGGATTTCCCTTGAACTGTACTGCTGCCTTGTTTCATTCCGCCCTGTTGTGTCTGTGTCTCCCCCCCCCAGGACTTCTGGACCACCCACCACCGGCTTCATAGGACGCATCGCTGCCACTGGGGGGGGCACAGACCCAGCACATTGGACGGGATCCCTGTTACCCCTGGAGCCTTCATTCACTCCCTACTTCCCTTTTCCCTTAAGTTTTAATAAACTTTCTGGTGTGACGCAATTGTGGTCCTCTGGTCGTCTGTCTGAATCGTGACAGTACGATCTGACCATTATGGACTCAGCGCACACTTTCCCCGACATGGAAACCAATGAGCATGAGCAGCAGTTCCAGCAGCAGCAACAACAACTCGCCATGATCATTCAACTCCTCACCAACCTTACCCCAGCCAGTCTGCCCACCAGCCCTGCCCCCGAGTTACCTGCCCCGGTCATTGCAGCCGCTGCTCCGGAACCCAAGATTGGAAACCCCGAGCGGTTCAACGGCGATTCAACCCAGGTCCGGCCATTCCTGACTAGCTGCCGACTTCAGTTCTCCTTGCAGCCAAGGACCTTCGCCACGGAGGGGGCTAAAGTTGGGTATGCCATCACTCACCTGACGGGCCGAGCTCGACTCTGGGGAACAGCAGAGTTCGAACGTCAAACCCCCGCATGTGCAACCTTCGACCTGTTTGCTGAGGAGATGCTGAAGGTGTTTGACCTGGATTCACCAACCGCAGAGGCGTCTCGTGAACTGTTCAGTATTCGACAAGGCAGACGTACAGTCGCAGACCATTCCATCGACTTCCGAACCCTGGCTAGACGAAGTTCTTGGAACACACCATCGTTGGTGGACGCGTTCTTCCATAGTTTGGCTGACTATATCAAGGACGAGTTGGTCTCCCATGAACTGCCTTCCACTCTTGATGAAGCCATCGCACTGACTGTCAGGATCGACAGAAGGATACAGACCCGTCGTCGTGAGAGGGGGCGCCAAGGTCCACCTACTACCGGCATTCGGAGAGATCCGACTGGGCTCCTGTCATCTACTGCCACTCACCCAGGTCAGCTTGATCAGTCTGAGCCTATGGAGATTGGGCGAGCCTCTCTCACTCCTGCAGAGCGCCAGCGCCGCTTCACCTCAAACCTCTGCCTCTATTGTGGAGGTGATGGACATCGTGTGGTAACCTGCCCTTTAAAGGGCCGAAGCTCACCGGGCATAGGGAGAGTCCGGTTGAGTTCAATGACCATCCAGTCCTCCGACCGCAAACCCCTGCTGCAAGTTCACCTCCGCCTCTCTGACTCAACTCACACCCTGGCTGCTCTGGTGGATTCTGGCGCCGAAGCCAACATAATGGACATCAAGCTGGCACGCCAACTGGGACTGGAGAACCTCCGTTTGACACCTCCTATTCCTGCCCGGGCACTGGACGGACACTTACTCGGATCGGTCACTCATGTCACGGCCCCGGTCTCGATGGGTCTGTCCGGAAACCATCAAGAAACTATCCAGTTTCACCTGCTCCCCTCTCCAGGCCAACCCCTCATCCTGGGTTACCCATGGCTCCGCCGGCACAACCCTCAGCTCGACTGGGTGACCGGGGTGATCAGGGAGTGGGGAGAGGACTGCCACCGAACCTGCCTGCTTGCTGCCGCACTACCCCCTCGGCCAGTACCTACTAACTCCGCTCCTGACCTCTCCAATGTCCCAGAATGCTACCATGGTCTCAGAGAGGTGTTTAACAAAGCAAGAGCCACATCTCTGCCCCCTCACCGACCGTACGACTGTGCCATCGACCTCCTCCCTGGAACAGCCCCTCCAAAGGGTCGTCTTTATTCGTTGTCTGCTCCTGAAAGAAAGTCCATGGAGGACTACATCAATGGCTCTCTGTCCGCAGGATTAATCCGTTCATCTTCATCTCCTGCTGGTGCTGGCTTCTTCTTTGTGGGGAAGAAGGACGGATCTCTTCGCCCCTGCATCGACTACAGGGGACTCAACGACATCACAGTGAAAAACCGTTACCCTCTGCCTCTGCTCACCTCTGCTTTTGAGTTGCTCCAGGGAGCCACTGTTTTTACCAAGTTGGATCTCAGAAACGCTTACCACCTAGTGCGGATCCGGGAGGGAGATGAATGGAAAACCGCATTCAATACACCAACAGGCCACTACGAGTATCTGGTTATGCCTTTTGGCCTCACCAATGCTCCTGCTGTGTTCCAGGCTCTAGTGAATGATGTACTGCGGGACATGTTAAACAAGTTTGTCTTCGTTTACCTGGATGACATCTTAATCTACTCCAGAAACCTGTCTGAACACACCCGCCATGTCCAGCAAGTCCTTCATCGTCTTCTGGAGAATTCCCTCTACGCCAAGGCAGAGAAATGTGAGTTTCACGTTAAGACAGTGGCCTTCCTGGGGTACATAGTGGCAGAGGGAAGTATCCAAATGGATCCTGCCAAAGTATCAGCAGTCACTTCATGGCCAGTTCCGGAGAACAGAAAGAAGCTGCAACAGTTTCTGGGGTTTGCTAACTTCTATAGAAAGTTTATCCGGAACTACAGTACCGTTGCTGCCCCTCTCACTGCTCTAACCAGCACCAAGCAACCCTTCACCTGGACCCCAGCAGCCGACAAAGCCTTCAGTACCCTCAAGGTGAGGTTCACCTCCGCTCCCATCCTCCAGATGCCTGATGTGGACCGGCAATTCATTGTGGAGGTGGACGCCTCGGATGTGGGAGTTGGTGCTGTGATTTCTCAGTGGGCTGCGGAGGATAGGAAGCTCCATCCCTGTGCCTTTTTCTCACGTCGGTTGTCCCCCTCTGAGTGCAATTACGACATAGGGAACCGTGAGCTGCTGGCTGTGAAGCTTGCCTTGGAGGAGTGGCGTCACTGGCTGGAGGGGTCCACCATTCCATTTCTCGTTTGGACCGATCATAAGAACTTGGAGTACATCCGCACGGCCAAACGGTTGAACTCCAGGCAGTCCCGCTGGGCCCTGTTCTTCACCAGGTTTAATTTCACTCTGTCATACCGGCCTGGATCACGCAACACCAAGCCAGACGCCCTCTCCCGTCAATTCCAGAAGGATGACACCCCCTCCAAGGACCCTGTGTCGATTCTGCCAAGTCCCTGCATCGTTGCAGCTCTGACCTGGGCTGTTGAGGAACAGGTGCTGGAGGCTCTCCGTAACCAGCCAGGTCCCAGCACTTGCCCAGCTGACCGCCTTTTTGTCCCCGAAGACCTGAGGTCCCAGGTCGTTCAGTGGGGACATGACTCCCGCCTAGCTTGTCACCCTGGCTCCACCCGCACTTACAACCTGCTCGCCCAGAGGTTCTGGTGGCCCTCTCTGAGAAAGGATGTACGGGAATTCGTCCAAGCCTGCCCCATCTGCAACCAACACAAGTCGTCCTGCCAGCCCCCAGCCGGATTGCTGCAGCCCCTGCCTGTGCCCAGACGTCCCTGGTCTCACATCGCCCTTGACTTTGTCACGGGGCTGCCCCCTTCAAGTGGCATGACCGTCATTCTCACCATAGTTGACCGTTTCAGCAAGATGGCACACTTCATTCCCCTCCCCAAGCTCCCAACCGCCAAGGAGACCGCCCAGGTGGTCCTGGAACACGTCTTCCGGATCCACGGACTGCCAAAGGATGTAGTTTCTGACCGTGGTCCACAATTCTCCTCCGCTTTTTGGAAGGAGTTCTGTCACCTGCTGGGAGCCACAGTCAGTCTGACTTCCGGATTCCATCCCCAATCCAATGGGCAGTCAGAGCGGGCTAATCAGGAGCTCGAGAAGGCACTGCGATGCATGACTTCACGCAACCCCCACTCCTGGTCGCAGCAATTGACATGGGTGGAGTACGCACACAATTCTCTGACCTGCTCTGCCATCGGTATGTCCCCTTTCCAATGTGTTTATGGATACCAGCCTCCTCTATTTGCCAGCCAGGAAGAGGAGGTTACTTGCCCATCTGCACTTGCTTTTGCCCGTCGATGTCGCCGCACCTGGTCACAAGCCCGAGCCACACTCCTCAGATCCGTTGCCAGCTACACTACCGGGGCCAACCGTCGGAGAATTCCTGCTCCCACCTACCATGTTGGTCAAAGGGTGTGGTTGTCATCGAAGAACCTGCCACTCAGGGTGGAGTCGCAGAAGCTGGCACCTCGGTTCATTGGCCCATTCCCTATCATAAGAGTGATTAGCCCAACTGCTGTCCGGCTCCAACTGCCTAATTCCCTGAGGGTGCACCCCACTTTCCATGTGTCTAAGATTAAGCCCATCCATGAGAGTCCGCTGGTCCCTGCTGCGCCTTGTCCTCCTCCTCCACGGCTCGTCGATGGTGGTCTGGTTTACACCGTCCGCCGCCTGCTTCGGTCCAGACGGAGGGGTAGGGGTCTCCAGTACCTCATTGACTGGGAGGGCTATGGACCTGAGGAAAGGACCTGGGTGCCAGCTAGTCGGATTGTGGATAGGACTCTCATCACCGCTTTCCACCAACGGCATCCTGATCAACCTGCAATCCGTAGGGGCCGCCCCAGAGGGGTCCCTAACCGTCCTGCCCGCTCGGCTTCCTGTCCTGTGCCTGATCCTGTCTCGGGACCTGTCCCATCTCCCGACCACGGCCCTCCGGCTTCCTCCGAGGATGAGGACGTTCACTCGGACCGTTCGGAGGAGTTCTAGCCCTCCTCCGGCTCCCCTCCTCCCGCCCGGCGTGGTGTTGCTCTTGGGACTTCTGGGGCCGTCCCTTGGGGGGGGGGTTCTGTCATGAGCCTCTCACTCCACCGGGTTACCACCTTAATTTTCTTCCACTCTGCTCACCACTCTCTCTACTCAGCCTAACTAGCTCCACCTGTCCCTGCTCTGCTCTGCTCTAATTACTCTGCCAGCTGCGCTGCATTACCCACTACCTCTCCCAGTATTTAAGGCCCTGTCTTTCAGCTCTCCGGTGTCAGATCGTCTGCAAAGCTCACACCCGGAACCTGTTTGCTCGCGCTTCTGGCTCACCCTGGTTTTGTGACCCCGGACCTGCCTGATTTTTGGATACTCTTCTGCCCCAGGAGATCCAGACCTGCTTCTGCCATAACGACTCCTGACTACTCTTCAATCCCGGTAACTCTGACCAGCCTTCTGCCTTGCTACTACGTATTTTGGATTTCCCTTGAACTGTACTGCTGCCTTGTTTCATTCCGCCCTGTTGTGTCTGTGTCTCCCCCCCCCAGGACTTCTGGACCACCCACCACCGGCTTCATAGGACGCATCGCTGCCACTGGGGGGGGCACAGACCCAGCACATTGGACGGGATCCCTGTTACCCCTGGAGCCTTCATTCACTCCCTACTTCCCTTTTCCCTTAAGTTTTAATAAACTTTCTGGTGTGACGCAATTGTGGTCCTCTGGTCGTCTGTCTGAACCGTGACAAAGAGCAGTTATTCCTAATATTGTGTACACTCAGTGTACACTGTCTACTCTATACTAGGCTATGAAGTCTGACAGGCATACAGTTCTGACACACTTGATCACAGGAATGCACATACAAAGCCCTTATTTAAACCTGGTTTGACAAACTACAGAGACCCCTTTTTGTTTACAAAACACTCTTGGCTTAAAGGCTGTTCTCAGGTTTGAGGTTTGTTCGAACAGAGCCAGCGTGTTAATGCTGTTTAATAGCTGTCTTTGTGCTGCCCCCCGCCGCACGCTCTCTCTCTGTGTGATGCTTCCAAATAGAGACATCAATTGGATTTTTCAGGCTACACTACATAGTGCTTGACACATGAAACAAGCACAAGCCCCTCTCTCTCGGACAGAATAAAATACAAGGCTTGTTTCCTTCCACAGCTGTCTCGTGATTACAAAATGCGTGACTGTCATATAAACAATGGTGCCATTTTCCTGTTTAGGTTTTGAGTATGTTAAGGAGGTTAGACACAAAGCAGATCTCTAAGTGGTGGCATGGCGATGATGTTTTCTCTAAGTGATGGTGGCGGTGATTTTTTCCTCTCATCTCTAGGCCTAATGTACGGACCTCAGCACAGTAACTTTGAACATTGAACAACAGCTCTGTATTGTGTTGTTTGCCCAGATAAGCAACCTGTACAGTACATTCCCAACTGATGAAATAGCTTAAAAGACATGAAGCAATGAGGGAGAATGGTGGCGGGGGTGAGGGAAAGGGAGAGGGAGAGGGAGAATGTGAGGGGGGGGGGGGGGGGTTGGGGGGGTTGAGAGAGAGAGTGATAGATAGATAGATAGATAGATAGATACACTGCCTTCTTAAATTATTCAGTATGACTTTTTCCAAATTTTGTTACATTACAGCCTCATTCTAAAATTGACTGAATTGTTTTTTTCCTCATCAATCTACACACAATACCCCATAATGACAAAGCAAAAACAGGTTTTTTGAAATTGTTGCTAATTTATTAAAAAATAAAATATTACATTTACATAAGTATTCAGACCCTTTACTCAGTAGTTTGTTGAAGCACCTTTGGCAGCGGTTACAGCCTTGAGTCTTTTTGGGTATGACACTACAAGCTTGGCACACCTGTATTTGGGGAGTTTCTCCCATTCTTCTCTGCAGATCCTCTCAAGTTCTGTCAGGTTGGATGGGGAGCGTTGCTGCACAGCTATTTTCAGGTCTCTCCAGAGATGTTTGATTGGGTTCTAGTCCGGACTCTGGCTGGGCCACTCAAGGACATTCAGAGACTTGTCCCGAAGCCACACCTGCATTGTATTGGCTGTGTGCTTAGGGTAGTTGTCCTGTTAGAAGGTAAACCTTCGCCCCAGTCTGAGGTCCTGAGCGCTCTGGAGCAGGTTTTCATCAAGGATCTCTTTGTACTTTGCTCCATTAATCTTCTCCTCAATCCTGACTAGTCTCCCAGTCCCTGCCGCGGAAAAACATCCCCACAGCATGATGCTGCCACCACCATGCTTCACCATAGGGATGGTGCCAGGTTTCCTCCAGACGTGACGTTTGACATTCAGGCCAAAGAGTTCAATCTTGGTTTCATCAGAGCAGAGAATCTTGTTTCCCATGGTCTGAGAGTCTTTAGGTGCCTTTTGGTATACTCCAAGCGGGCTGTCATATGCATTTTACTGAGGAGTGGCTTCTTTTCTGGCCACTCTACCATAAAGGCCTGATTGGTGGAGTGCTGCAGAGATGGTTGTCCTTCTGGAAGGTTCTCCCATTTTCACAGAGGAACTCTAGAGCTCTGTCAGAGTGACCATCGGGTTCTTGGTCACCTCCCTGACCAAGGCCCTTCTCCCCCGATTGCTCAGTTTGGCCAGGCAGCCAGCTCTAGGAAGAGTCTTGGTGGTTCCAAACTTCTTCCATTTAAGAATGATGGAGGACACTGTGTTCTTGGGGACCTTCAATGCTGTATAAATTTTTGGGTACCCTTCCCCAGTTCTATGCCTCGACACAATCCTGTCTCGGAGCTCTACAGACAATTCCTTCGACCTCAAGGCTTGGTTTTTGCTCTGACATGCACCGTCAACTGTGGGACCTTATATAGACAGGTGTGTGCCTTTCCAAATCATGTCCAATCAATTGAATTTACCACATTTGGAGTCCAATCAACTTGTAAAAACATCTCAAGGATGATCAATGGAAACAGGATGCACCTGGGCTCAATTTCGAGTCTCATAGCAAAGGGTCTGAATACTTATGTAAATAAGGTATTTCTGTTTAGTTTTTTTATACATTTGCAAAAAAGGTCTAAAAACCTGTTTTCGCTTTGTCATTATGGGGTATTGTGTGTAGATTGCTGAGGGTGTTTTTTTATTTAATCAATTTTATAATAAGGCTGTAACATAACAAATTGTAGAAAAAGTCAAGGGGTCTGAATACTTTCCGAATGCACTGTAGATAGATAGGAGATATTGGTGTTAGTGGGAGAGAGAAATAGAGAGAATAAGAGGATTGAGAGAGCAAGCAGGAAAGGAGAAAGGTACCATTCTGATTAATCACTTCCTGTTCTCTTCAACAGTCAGTGAAATAGCAAGTAGCAGTGGGTTTAAGGAGAGGCTGACAGTTGAACCTGACACCTACTAACTGAAAAAAGAGATCTGCCAAATGAAAACTGAGATAAGACGGTGCGGTTATAAATGCATGTCTTCACTTCACTGTCAAACAAAATATTTGATTGCACTGGCTGTCTGTTTTCAGGAGATTCAGACAAATCCTGTGTGGCTTGTTTCCTGGCACCATGGTTAACAGTGGTTGTTTTAAATGCTTCTGACAAGTGCTAACTTTCAATAAGAAGCTCTTATAAACACAAGCTCAATCAGCGCTGTTTAATTAAAACATCACTTTGTTTTGGAGAATGACATGTGAATGACTATGACACCATGTTTCCATATTGCCCCTGTCAGATAGAGAAAGAGAGAGAGAGAGAGAGAGAAGAGAGAGAGAAGAGAGAGAGAGAGAGAGAGAGAGAGAGAGAGAGATAGAGAAGAGAGAGAGAGAGTGAGAGAGAGAGTAGAGAGAGAGAGGGCGAGAGGGAGAGGTTGAGAGAGAGAGAGGAGGGCGAGAGAGAGAGAGGAGGCGGAGAGGGAGAGAGAGAGAGAGAGAGGGCGAGAGAGAGAGAGGGTGAGCGAGAGAGGGGAAGAGAGAGAGAGAGAGAGAGAGAGAGAGAGAAGGAGAGCAGAGAGAGAGGGCGAGAGAGAGACAGAGAGGGAAAGAGAGAGAGAGAGGGAGAGAGAGGGCGAGAGAGAGAGGGCGAGAGAGAGAGAGAGAGAGAGAGAGGCTATGTTGAGGGGGTGATGTACTCAGGTCTGCATTACATTACAAAGCAACCAGCAGTGAAGAAAGCTTTCACTGATTAGCATTGTTATTCATTTATGAAACGGAGCCCAGTGAAGCAGACCATTTGTCTAAGATACATTTATTTAACAAATGTGCAAAAAGCAAAAAAAGAGACAGAAAAAACACACACCACCATCTCTCCTCCTGAGAAACAAGTGAATAATTATATCCGTTTAGCTCCTGCCCGGCTTTTGTGTTTTAGACCGTCAGTGCTAACCACAGTTTTCTTTCAACTGCTAATTCATCTTCCACACCCCGTCAACCTTGTGATATTAACATACATATTATCATACAACACCCCCCCCCCCCCCCCCCCCAAAATGTCACCCACACTCTCCTTCAGCCCATAGATAATAATATACAGTAATAATAATATGTCATTTAGCAGACGCTTTTATTCAAAGCTATGGGTACAGTAGAGTGCAGGATGAGAGCAGTCACAACTGCACCTCACCACCTCACCACCTCACCACGCAATCTTTATATGAGGGACATTGATGTAACTAACATAACCAGTGACGCACAGCGAGCACACATACACATGCACACACACACACACAAGGGATGATATTATTGTAACTTAAATAACCAGGAACACACAGCGCACACACTTTTTATTTTTACCGTCCGTTGGACCATTTTTTTGCCTCTGAAGCTTTTTTTAATACCAGCACAATAGCAATGGGTGAATCACAGCCATGACATAAACAGAACTCCATCCAAGACTTCAGTACTGTAACAGTACCTAGACTCACCACCACTGAGTCAATGCACAGATCAATGCACAGAGAGAATATTAATTACGTTTTGTTCAGCAGCATGTGAGAGAATAAGTCCAACACTATTTTCCCTGAAGGTGTGTAGCTAGTACCAGTCAGAGTGTGCTGTGACTTGCTCTCCATGGCTCAACATGTCTCCGTTCACGCCCCTGGAGGGTTCTACCAGGGTTAGGCCTTTTAAGCCATGTGTGACTTCTTGGCCCTGTCCCTGTCTGTGTCTGGGGTGTTTTGCGGCAGGTGCTGCCTGTCTCACCAACAGTGTGTCAAAGAACGAAGAGAATATCAGTTCTGTTCATTCAGCATGTGAGAATAAGTAATTAGTCCAACACTATTTTCCCTGAGGGTGTGTAGTAGCAGTCAGAGTGTGCTGACTCTCCATGGCTCACCAATGGTTCATTCAGCCCCCCCAGAGGGGTTTGCACAAGCCTCCTGAGCCAGGATACAGGGTCAGGCCTATTTAAGCCATGTGTGCTGTCTTGGCTTGGCCTTGACCCTGTCCATGTCCATGTCCGTGGTGGGTGCCACACACCTCCCTGCTGCCCCAGACCAAGACTCCCTCCACATCTCAGCCCCAGCATGCCTCTTCCTAATAAGGGTGGAGGAGCCAGGAAGCAGATGGGAGTGCCTGTGGGATTGTGGGAATACTCGGGAAGAAGCGCTAGCTAGGCGGTTGGTGGTTGGTGGAGGGAGTGAGCAGAGCAGAGTGCCATGTGGCAGTCCGCCCGTCCGCTCGCCCGGCTGAGTCTGCCCGCTGGTCATCTCTGCTAGTCCCACTTGGTGGTCATCCAGCCGCACATTTGCCTGCCAATTAAACACAAGCTCCCGGCCTCCCCTCCAGCCCCTCTGGCCTCTCCCTCATCTCTCTCTCCTCTCCTCTCATTCTTCCCATCATCCTCCATCCCGGTCTCTCCTTTCTTCTTCTTCTTGCTTTCTTACTCAAGGGGGCCTCACCATGAACAGACTGTTATTCCGTCTTTCTTTCTCAGCCAGATAACCCACTTCTTCACTGTGCTAGTGTCAGGCTATATTTAACAGCCGGGGTTTGACGAAGGAATCCTCTTTAAGTTCTGACATACTTAAAACACAAAATTCAACTTCTTTGGATTCTTGGATATTCTGATGGATCTGTGTTGTTAATTAGTGGGGGATGGAAGTGTGTTCATTTATGCCAAGTATTATCACCGAGGTGTAGGGTAGTGTGTCTGGTTGAGGGTTCAGAGGTCAGTGGTCAGGACCATGGAGTTCAAAGGTCACTGCAGAAACTATAGGGTCAATAGAGTAAAGCTGTCACGACTTCCGCCGAGGCTGCCTCCCCTCCTTGTTCGGGCATGTTTCGGCATTCGTCGTCACTGGCTTACTAGCTACTGCCGATCCCATTCTCATCACTCCACTTGTCATGTCTTGTCTTGTCAATCACACACACCTGGTGCTCATTCCCCTAATTAGTATGTGTATAAATGTTCCCTCTGTTCCCCTGGTCTTTGTGAGTGATTGTGTATTGTGAGAGCGAGGAGCTCGGTTTAGCTACTCTTCCATTTGTATTTTGCCAAGGTGGAATATTTTCCCCTGTGATAGTTTCGTTTTGACGCTGGTTGCGTTTCATTTATGTAAATGGGATTACCTCCTGCACCTGACTCCTTCATTCACACCTCGTCACAAAAGTCTAGGTCACAGAAATGCGAAACCCTGGAGGGCGATCTGCCCTGTGTTCTTTTAAGATGAGGTTTGAGGTTTAGGAAAAGATGAGGAAATCATGAAAGGGAGAATGAGGGGAAATAGAGGAGGAGAGAGAAAGAGAGAAAACTGGAACGGGCAAACAACAAAATACAAAATTTTGTCGCATTTTCAGTCAGCTCAATTCACGCTCCTTATCCACAGCCTCACGGGGTGTGAGCTTCTCTCTCTTTTTCTTTCATATTCTCTCTCGCTTTCTTTCTCTCTCACACACACGCCAAACAACTGTTCTCCACCAATGCTCCCTCCTTTTCGCCTGCTTCTTCCTCACTCCGTAATCCAACAACAAGCTCTCTCTTTCTCTCCCTCCCTGTGATCTCAGTGCAATGTTCCGAGAGTGTCCTGGTATTTATGAGGTGACAAATAAGCCTCGATGGAGAACCACTGCGACTGCTGAGTGGTGAACAACAGGCTCACATGAGTGGACA
>NC_140012.1:27538940-27571578 GCF_964263955.1 Coregonus lavaretus | reverse complement strand
TGTGGGACCTTATATAGACAGGTGTGTGCCTTTCCAAATCATGTCCAATCAATTGAATTTACCACATTTGGAGTCCAATCAACTTGTAAAAACATCTCAAGGATGATCAATGGAAACAGGATGCACCTGGGCTCAATTTCGAGTCTCATAGCAAAGGGTCTGAATACTTATGTAAATAAGGTATTTCTGTTTAGTTTTTTTATACATTTGCAAAAAAGGTCTAAAAACCTGTTTTCGCTTTGTCATTATGGGGTATTGTGTGTAGATTGCTGAGGGTGTTTTTTTATTTAATCAATTTTATAATAAGGCTGTAACATAACAAATTGTAGAAAAAGTCAAGGGGTCTGAATACTTTCCGAATGCACTGTAGATAGATAGGAGATATTGGTGTTAGTGGGAGAGAGAAATAGAGAGAATAAGAGGATTGAGAGAGCAAGCAGGAAAGGAGAAAGGTACCATTCTGATTAATCACTTCCTGTTCTCTTCAACAGTCAGGGTGAAATAGCAAGTAGCAGTGGGTTTAAGGAGAGGCTGACAGTTGAACCTGACACCTACTAACTGAAAAAAGAGATCTGCCAAATGAAAACTGAGATAAGACGGTGCGGTTATAAATGCATGTCTTCACTTCACTGTCAAACAAAATATTTGATTGCACTGGCTGTCTGTTTTCAGGAGATTCAGACAAATCCTGTGTGGCTTGTTTCCTGGCACCATGGTTAACAGTGGTTGTTTTAAATGCTTCTGACAAGTGCTAACTTTCAATAAGAAGCTCTTATAAACACAAGCTCAATCAGCGCTGTTTAATTAAAACATCACTTTGTTTTGGAGAATGACATGTGAATGACTATGACACCATGTTTCTGTCAGATAGAGAAAGAGAGAGAGAGAGAGAGAGTGAGAGAGAGAGAGAGAGAGAGAGAGAGAGAGAGAGAGAGAGAGAGAGAGAGAAGAGATAGAGAGAGAGAGTGAGAGAGAGAGAGAGAGAGAGGTTGAGAGAGAGAGAGAGAGGGCGAGAGAGAGAGCGGAGAGAGGGCGAAGAGAGAGAGAGGGCGAGAGAGAGAGAGGGTGAGCGAGAGAGAGGGGAAGAGAGAGAGAGAGAGAGAGAGAGAGAGAGAAGGAGAGCGAGAGGAGAGAGAGAGGGCGAGAGAGAGAGAGGGCGAGAGAGAGACAGAGAGGGAAAGAGAGAGAGAGAGGGAGAGAGAGGGCGAGGAGAGAGAGGGGCGAGAGAGAGAGAGAGAGAGAGAGAGGCTATGTTGAGGGGGTGATGTACTCAGGTCTGCATTACATTACAAAGCAACCAGCAGTGAAGAAAGCTTTCACTGATTAGCATTGTTATTCATTTATGAAACGGAGCCCAGTGAAGCAGACCATTTGTCTAAGATACATTTATTTAACAAATGTGCAACAAGCAAAAAAAGAGACAGAAAAAACACACACCACCATCTCTCCTCCTGAGAAACAAGTGAATAATTATATCCGTTTGTTTAGCTCCTGCCCGGCTTTTGTGTTTTAGACCGTCAGTGCTAACCACAGTTTTCTTTCAACTGCTAATTCATCTTCCACACCCCGTCAACCTTGTGATATTAACATACATATTATCATACAACACCCCCCCCCCCCCCCCCCCCAAAATGTCACCCACACTCTCCTTCAGCCCATAGATAATAATATACAGTAATAATAATATGTCATTTAGCAGACGCTTTTATTCAAAGCTATGGGTACAGTAGAGTGCAGGATGAGAGCAGTCACAACTGCACCTCACCACCTCACCACCTCACCACGCAATCTTTATATGAGGGACATTGATGTAACTAACATAACCAGTGACGCACAGCGAGCACACATACACATGCACACACACACACACAAGGGATGATATTATTGTAACTTAAATAACCAGGAACACACAGCGCACACACTTTTTATTTTTACCGTCCGTTGGACCATTTTTTTGCCTCTGAAGCTTTTTTTAATACCAGCACAATAGCAATGGGTGAATCACAGCCATGACATAAACAGAACTCCATCCAAGACTTCAGTACTGTAACAGTACCTAGACTCACCACCACTGAGTCAATGCACAGATCAATGCACAGAGAGAATATTAATTACGTTTTGTTCAGCAGCATGTGAGAGAATAAGTCCAACACTATTTTCCCTGAAGGTGTGTAGCTAGTACCAGTCAGAGTGTGCTGTGACTTGCTCTCCATGGCTCAACATGTCTCCGTTCACGCCCCTGGAGGGTTCTACCAGGGTTAGGCCTTTTAAGCCATGTGTGACTTCTTGGCCCTGTCCCTGTCTGTGTCTGGGGTGTTTTGCGGCAGGTGCTGCCTGTCTCACCAACAGTGTGTCAAAGAACGAAGAGAATATCAGTTCTGTTCATTCAGCATGTGAGAATAAGTAATTAGTCCAACACTATTTTCCCTGAGGGTGTGTAGTAGCAGTCAGAGTGTGCTGACTCTCCATGGCTCACCAATGGTTCATTCAGCCCCCCCAGAGGGGTTTGCACAAGCCTCCTGAGCCAGGATACAGGGTCAGGCCTATTTAAGCCATGTGTGCTGTCTTGGCTTGGCCTTGACCCTGTCCATGTCCATGTCCGTGGTGGGTGCCACACACCTCCCTGCTGCCCCAGACCAAGACTCCCTCCACATCTCAGCCCCAGCATGCCTCTTCCTAATAAGGGTGGAGGAGCCAGGAAGCAGATGGGAGTGCCTGTGGGATTGTGGGAATACTCGGGAAGAAGCGCTAGCTAGGCGGTTGGTGGTTGGTGGAGGGAGTGAGCAGAGCAGAGTGCCATGTGGCAGTCCGCCCGTCCGCTCGCCCGGCTGAGTCTGCCCGCTGGTCATCTCTGCTAGTCCCACTTGGTGGTCATCCAGCCGCACATTTGCCTGCCAATTAAACACAAGCTCCCGGCCTCCCCTCCAGCCCCTCTGGCCTCTCCCTCATCTCTCTCTCCTCTCCTCTCATTCTTCCCATCATCCTCCATCCCGGTCTCTCCTTTCTTCTTCTTCTTGCTTTCTTACTCAAGGGGGCCTCACCATGAACAGACTGTTATTCCGTCTTTCTTTCTCAGCCAGATAACCCACTTCTTCACTGTGCTAGTGTCAGGCTATATTTAACAGCCGGGGTTTGACGAAGGAATCCTCTTTAAGTTCTGACATACTTAAAACACAAAATTCAACTTCTTTGGATTCTTGGATATTCTGATGGATCTGTGTTGTTAATTAGTGGGGGATGGAAGTGTGTTCATTTATGCCAAGTATTATCACCGAGGTGTAGGGTAGTGTGTCTGGTTGAGGGTTCAGAGGTCAGTGGTCAGGACCATGGAGTTCAAAGGTCACTGCAGAAACTATAGGGTCAATAGAGTAAAGCTGTCACGACTTCCGCCGAGGCTGCCTCCCCTCCTTGTTCGGGCATGTTTCGGCATTCGTCGTCACTGGCTTACTAGCTACTGCCGATCCCATTCTCATCACTCCACTTGTCATGTCTTGTCTTGTCAATCACACACACCTGGTGCTCATTCCCCTAATTAGTATGTGTATAAATGTTCCCTCTGTTCCCCTGGTCTTTGTGAGTGATTGTGTATTGTGAGAGCGAGGAGCTCGGTTTAGCTACTCTTCCATTTGTATTTTGCCAAGGTGGAATATTTTCCCCTGTGATAGTTTCGTTTTGACGCTGGTTGCGTTTCATTTATGTAAATGGGATTACCTCCTGCGCCTGACTCCTTCATTCACACCTCGTCACAAAAGTCTAGGTCACAGAAATGCGAAACCCTGGAGGGCGATCTGCCCTGTGTTCTTTTAAGATGAGGTTTGAGGTTTAGGAAAAGATGAGGAAATCATGAAAGGGAGAATGAGGGGAAATAGAGGAGGAGAGAGAAAGAGAGAAAACTGGAACGGGCAAACAACAAAATACAAAATGTTGTCGCATTTTCAGTCAGCTCAATTCACGCTCCTTATCCACAGCCTCACGGGGTGTGAGCTTCTCTCTCTTTTTCTTTCATATTCTCTCTCGCTTTCTTTCTCTCTCACACACACGCCAAACAACTGTTCTCCACCAATGCTCCCTCCTTTTCGCCTGCTTCTTCCTCACTCCGTAATCCAACAACAAGCTCTCTCTTTCTCTCCCTCCCTGTGATCTCAGTGCAATGTTCCGAGAGTGTCCTGGTATTTATGAGGTGACAAATAAGCCTCGATGGAGAACCACTGCGACTGCTGAGTGGTGAACAACAGGCTCACATGAGTGGACAAATTCACATTATGAGCAGCAAATGAAACCTCCGCTGCCACCCCTTTCCCTCTTAACCCTCCCCAAGAACCCGATGGTCACTCTGACAGAGCTCCAGAGTTCCTCTGTGGAGATGGGAGAACCTTCCAAAAGGACAACCATCTCTGCAGCACTCCACCAATCAGGCCTTTATGGTAGTGGTCAGACGGAAGCCACTCCTCAGTAAAAGGCACATGACAGCCCTCTTGGAGTTTTCCAAAAGGCACACAGCCAAGACAACGTAGGAGTGGCTTCGGGTGCTTTTCCCCACAATCCCCTCCCCTCCCCCACTTCCTACCCTCTCTGGCCCAGCTGAGGTCCCATAGCCACTCCTGAGGAATGGTAAGCTGATGATAAACAACACGGCAGACTGCCATGGAGCCAGAGACCCACAGAGACAGACAGACTGACAGACTCCACCCCCAACACAACAACATTACGCATTACAATAAAGAGAGGGAGAGAGAAAGAGAGAGAGTGAAAGCTTAACTGACCTAGCCATGGCTTTTCCCACAATTTGCACAATCGATACCAAGCAAAGGTCATAAGGGGTCACCCAGTAGCAAAAGCTGAGACGGATTAACGTGCGATGGCTGACCTGACCGTATTACCACTGACCAACATTCTCTCCCTCCCCAGTGACCTACAGCACACACGTATGTACAGTACCAGGGTTTCCGTTAGCCGGTCATAGACGGCTTTTGGCCTATAAATCCGATTTTTTAAAATGGCTGCGGCCAATTGTCTGGGAGAAGAAGAAAGAAATCCCATTGCGAAATAATCATTTTTAGCCTCTTCATTGATGGAAATAGCAGTCGATGTAAATACATTTGACTGGTCATGCTATAGGTTAATTTGCATAATTTGGTGGAATTCAATTGCTGCGTGTGTACAGTATATTTGTTATGTATCTTATTTATCCCACGCGTACAGCATACAGATACAGAGCCTTTGAGCGCAAAATCTGTCAGACACCGCGAGAGCTGATTCTGCAGCATCTCAAAAGGCAACTGAAGGCAGCGCGTCACACACCACTTCGCAATGAGCTGTAAGCTAGTAGTTTAATACATATTATGAGACATGTCTTATCTTGCTTCAAAGTTGCCTATTAGATCTCCTCTCTTTCTATATTTCAAACTGATATTTTAATCTCTGTCACATGAAACCAATTGCATGTGCAGTGCCCTTTTGTCAACAGTGTTTTCCGCTAATTGCATTATGGAACAAACATTAGCGCATGACCTACTGCCTTGTGCACATTGCAGCACTTATACTGTCAAGAAATAATAGTTTGGCAACATTTTAAGCTCAACATTCTGATCTGCTGCATCATACTACATTTTTGTTATGTAGCCTAGGCCTACTGGTTGTATCAATTTGGGATCTATCGCCCCACAACTGTCCCCCACAACTGTCCCAGAGTCAGTTTGGAATAGGCTATTTCACTCTCGACAAGCTGACCAATAGACTAGGTAAACATTTATACTATGGAAGATAGTAGATTGACATAGGCTAGTGATTTTGCTGTTAGTTACTCATCTTATTGGCTGAGGAAAAGTAAATGTGGACAGTTATTCTAACATCTTCAAAGTGCACATCAGAATTTGGTAAGAAGTACCATACATCGTTGCATCCTGGACTTGTATGTTCTGTTAATATTAATTACCATAATATAAATGTGATTTCTGTCATTCTGTGCACCGTGGGTGGACGCCCAAATCAGGTTACGCACCCAATGCATAAGGATCCAGCACATTTCTAAAATGTCTGTTAAATTAAAACATTGTCAAATGTCCGGCGCCACATTTTCCCAAAAGAAACCCTGGTATGTACACACACAGACACACACAGAACCAAGTGCACATCAGTGTTATCCAATGGTGTCATCGATCCTTAGTGCTTAGGGCTAAGTTAGACTATCACTAGTCTATCAGTCCATAGTCCACCAGTCAGTTCCCATAATGACTGGCTGGCTGAGGCCACAGTCACAGCCACAGACACAGCACTGATGTTACCGTGCTAATCTTCCAGTGCATTAATTCTTACTATAAATCAATTTTCTGAGCCTAGCTGGTAGGGCAAGAGGCCATGGGTCTAATCTCCCTGAAGCCTCTCCTCTTCTTCCTCCTCCTCCTCCTCTCCTGTCCTGTCCCCCTACTCTGGCTAACAAATGAAATCTCAGTGAGTTCCACAAACCAAATATTAATGAGTAAACAGAAAGAAAGAAAAAACCCTCCTGAACCCCTAATGGCCATAACAGCCTGCGGCGGGTGTACTTTATTTAACCAGGGAAGGAGGGCTGCCCATGCGGCACCAGAGCAGAGCAATCCCAACTAATAATGGGGATGTTAATTAAGGTGAAACTGAGCTCCCACAGGACCATGGCTAGGCAGACTATATACTACAGCATACAGCTAGACATCACCAGGGCTATCTATTATTAAGTCAAATGGAGAGAACACAGTGTCGAGTCACCTATACAACCATGCACTTACAGACACACATATGTGAACCCACACACACACTCATTGATACTGTATACAAATGTAGAGTACCAGTCAAAAGTTTGGACACACTTACTCATTCAAGGGTTTTTCTTTATTTTTACTATTTTCTACATTGTAGAATAATAGTGAAGACATCGAAATTATGAAATAACACATATGGAATCATGTAGTAACCAAAAAAGTGTTAAACAAATCAAAATATATTTGAGATTTTAGATTCTTCAAATAGCCACCCTTTGCCTTGATGACAGCTTTGCACACTCATGGCATTCTCAAACATTTTATCAAACAAAACTATGCTACATTTTGTCTCTGGGACCCTTAGGATGACTAAACAGAGCAAGATTACTGAATGTAAGTACATTATTTACCTTCAGAGGTGAATGTATCAAACCAGTTGCGTGATACGTTTTTTGTTGTTGTCACGTCTCCTCCCGTTGCTCCCCTCTGGCACTCTGATTCGCCGGTCTACTGAGCCACCGGTCTGAGCGCACCACCTCGGCAACACCGGAATGGAAACCCAACGCACCCTAATCACCTTCAGCGCACCTGCACCTCATGTCATCACCACCCCTATATAGCCCTGGACTGTTCAGTGTTGTGTTGTGTGTGAGATTGTTAGTGTCTTGTCGTGTACTCGCTCTTTGTTGTTCTCTTGCTCAGTGTTAAGTAAACCTTTACATTGTTGATTCCTGCGTCTGCGTCCTGCCTCTTCGTATCCTCAGTACTCGTCACAGTTGTTGTGCACTCTCCTCAAACAATAGCATGGTATTTTTTCACTGTAATAGCTACAGTAAATTGGACAGTGCAGTTAGATTAACAATAATTTAAGCTTTCTGCCCATATAAGACATGTCTATGTCCTGGAAAGGTTGCTGTTACTTACAACAGTCATGCTAATCACATCCCGTATACAGGACACCGATCCCGTAGAGGTTAAAGTAATGATGGACTGTCGTTTCTCTTTGCTTATTTGAGCTGTTCTTGCCATAATATGGACTTCGTCTTTTACCAAATAGGGCTATCTTCTGTATACCCCCCCTAACTTGTCACAACACAACTGATTGGCTCAAACGCATTAAGAAGGAAAGAAATTCCACAAATTAACTTTTAAGAAGGCACACCTGTTGATTGAAATGCATTCCAGGTGACTACCTCATGAAGCTGGTTGAGAGAATGCCAAGAGTGTGCAAAGCTGTCATCAAGGCAAAGGGTGGCTATTTGAAGAATCTCAAATTTAGAATATATTTTTTGATTTGGTTACTACATGATTCCATATGTGTTATTTCATAGTTTTGATGTCTTCACTATTATTCTACAATGTAAAAAAGAAAAACTCTTGAATGAGTAGGTGTGTCCAAACCTTTGACTGGTAGTGTATATAAACAGACACATAACTGTACGTACATACAGTACATATCCACACACACACAAACAAACTCACACCACACGTAAAGCCCACAGATAAATAAAAACACATTCCCTACAGACACAGACTAAAGAGAATAATGAATGTACCCCCTCAAGCTATTAGTCATGTGTGACCCAGCCAGGCATAATCAGGTCTAATTCACAAGAGATACCACCGCAGAGTAAAGATACCACCGCAGAGTAAAGATACCCCCGCAGAGTAAATATACCATCGCAGAGTAAATATACCACCGCAGAGTAAAGATACCACCGCAGAGTAAAGATACCACCGCAGAGTAAAGATACCCCCGCAGAGTAAATATACCATCGCAGAGTAAATATACCACCGCAGAGTAAAGATACCACCGCAGAGTAAAGATACCCCTGCAGAGTAAATATACCACCGCAGAGTAAAGATACCCCCGCAGAGTAAAGATACCACCGCAGAGTAAAGATACCCCCGCAGAGTAAATATACCACCGCAGAGTAAAGATACCCCCGCAGAGTAAAGATACCACCGCAGAGTAAAGATACCTCTGCAGAGTAAATATACCACCGCAGAGTAAAGATACCCCTGCAGAGTAAAGATACCACCGCAGAGTAAAGATACCCCCGCAGAGTAAAGATACCACTGCAGAGTAAAGATACCACCGCAGAGTAAAGATACCACCGCAGAGTAAAGATACCACCGCAGAGTAAAGATACCCCCGCAGAGTAAAGATACCACCGCAGAGTAAAGATACCCCTGCAGAGTAAAGATACCACCGCAGAGTAAAGATACCCCCGCAGAGTAAAGATACCACCGCAGAGTAAAGATACCCCTGCAGAGTAAAGATACCACCGCAGAGTAAAGATACCCCTGCAGAGTAAAGATACCCCTGCAGAGTAAATATACCACCGCAGAGTAAAGATACCACCGCAGAGTAAAAATACCACCGCAGAGTAAATATACCACCGCATAGTAAAGATACCACACACAGAGTAAATATACCACTGCATAGTAAAGATACCACCACAGAGTAATTATACCACCGCAGAGTAAAGATACCACCGCAGAGTAAAAATACCACTGCAGAGTAAAGATACCATCACAGAGTAAATATACCACCGCAGAGTAAAGATACCACCGCAGAGTAAAGATACCATCACAGAGTAAAGATACCACCGCAGAGTAAAGGCCCAGATCTCATTAATCGGCCTAGCATCAGTACCAGCCCTGCAGGGTCTTTATTAATTGATGTGTCCCAAATGGCACCGATGTGTCCCATAGTGCACTACCATAGGGCTCTGGTCAAAAGTAGAGCTCTAGGGAATAGGTTGCCATTTGGGATGCACCCTAACTCCCTCTTCCCCTGGTCCTCGGATCAGAACCTCTCTGAGGGAAGATGGTCTGACCGATACACCACTTGGGCCCAGGCCCACACACACAGGGAGCAAACAACGTGGCCCTGCTGAATTCAATTTTATGTTGGGTAAAAATAATTAAATACTGCATACAAACAAAATGTGCATTTGATCCCAGAGGATATCACTTGAAAGCATTAATTAAAACACTTATTTCCAAAGTGGGTTCAAATAGCATCTGTTTTCTTTCAAATACCTTGTCTGAACTTGGTTGAGCTTGACTGGCTGGCGGAATAGAACTAATGGCGTACAATAGTGCCCTTGCAACACACAGGATAAATTATCATTAATATACATTTTAAGACCACTGAGTTTATTCAGCAATATCCCTGTATCAGTCAGTATGAGTGTGAGTCAGACCTCAGAATGATGCACTCATTTAGTGTTTTAAATCTTTCTCTTAGTATTTTTTTCAAAAGCCAAAAAGCACTAATCGAGTATGACTTAATCCCCCACTAAACTATAAAGCTCTCTGGGATAAAGAAGTGGCTAAATATAGAGAGAACAGCACATCTTGGGGAATTATTCACTTTCTCATCCATTTCATTATGCAACAGGGAAGTCATTGACACAGTTTTTGATTTTGTTACTCTGCTTTTACATTTTAGCAAACACTCTTATCCAGAGCGACTTACAGGAGCAATTAGGGTTAAGTGACTTGCTCAAGGGCACATCAACAGATTAATCACCTAGTCGGCTCGGGGATTCGAACCAGCGACCTGCAAAATCTGGACCCCTACAAATCAGCTGGGCTAGACAATCTGGACCCTTTCTTTCTAAAATTAGCCTCCGAAATTATCGCAACCCCTATTACCAGCCTGATCAACCTCTCTTTCGTATCGTCTGAGATCCCCAGAGATTGGAAAGCTGCCGCGGTCATCCCCCTCTTCAAAGGGGGTGACACTCTAGATCCAAACTGTTACAGACCTATATCCATCCTGCCCTGCCTTTCGAAAGTATTTGAAAGCAAAGTTAACAAACAGATCACCGACCATTTCGAATCCCACCGTACCTTCTCCGCTATGCAATGTGGTTTTCGAGCTGGTCATGGATGCACCTCAGCCACGCTCAAGGTCCTAAATGATATTATAACCACGATCGATAAAAGACAGTACTGTGCAGCCGTCTTCATCGACCTGGCCAAGACTTTCGACTCCGTCAATCACCGCATTCTTATTGGCAAACTAAATAGCCTTGTTTTCTCAAATGACTGCCTCGCCTGGTTCACCAACTACTTCTCAGATAGAGTTCAATGTGTCAAATCGGAGGCCCTGTTGTCTGGACCTATGGCAGTCTCTATGGGGGTGCCACAGGGTTCAATTCTCGGGCCGACTCTATTCTCTGTGTATATCAATGATGTCGCTCTTGCTGCTGGTGACTCTCAGATCCACCTCTACGCAGACGACACCATTTTGTATACATCTGGCCCTTCACTGGACACTGTGTTAACAAACCTCCAAACAAGCTTCAATGCCATACAGCACTCCTTCCGTAGCCTCCAACTGCTCTTAAACGCTAGTAAAACTAAATGCATGCTCTTCAATCGAACGTTGCTTGCACCCGCCCGCCCGACTAGAATCACTACTCTCGGCGGGTCTGACTTAGAATATGTGGACAAACTACAAATACCTAGGTGTCTGGTTAGACCGTAAACTCTCCTTACAGACTCACATTAAGCATCTCCAATCCAAATTTAAATCTAGAATCGGCTTCCTATTTCGCAAACAAAGCCTCCTTCACTCATGCTGCCAAACATGCCCTCGGAAAACTGACTATCCTACCGATCCTTGACTTCGGCGATGTCATTTACAAAATAGCCTCCAACACTCTACTCAGCAAATTGGATGTAGTCTATCACAGTCCCATCCGTTTTGTCACCAAAGCCCCATATACTACCCACCATTGTGACCTGTACACTCTCGTTGGCTGGCCCTCACTAAATATTCGTCGCCAAACCCACTGGCTCCAGGTCATCTATAAATCACTGCTAGGCAAATCCCTGCCTTATCATTGGTCACCATAGCAACACCCACCCGTAGTATGCGCTTCAGCAGGTATATCTCACTGGTCATCCCCAAAGCCAACACCTCCTTTGGCCGCCATTCCTTCCAGTTCTCTGCTGCCAATGACTGGAGCGAACTGCAAAAATCTCTGAAGCTGGAGACTCTTATCTCCCTCACTAACTTTAAGCATCAGTTGTCAGAGCAGCTTACCGATCACTGCACCTGTACACAGCCAATCTGTAATTAGCCCACCCAACTACCTCATCCCCATATTGTTATTTATTTTGCTCATTTGCACCCCAGTATCTCTATTTGCACATCATCTTCTGCACATCTATAATTCCAGTGTTAATACTAAATTGTAATTATTTTGCACTATGGCCTATTTATTACCTTACCTCCATAACTTACTACATTTGCACACACTGTATATAGATTTTCTATTGTATTTTTGATTTTATGTTTTGTTTTACCCCATATGTAACTCTGTGTTGTTGTTTTTATCGCACTGCTTTGCTTTATCTTGGCCAGGTCGCAGTTGTAAATGAGAACTTGTTTTCAACTGGCTTACATGGTTAAATAAAGGTGAAATAAAAAATAAATAAAAATACTGTTACTGGCCCAAGGCTCTTAACCACTACGTTACCTGCCACTGCTCTCTTCTTTTGTACAATGAGAGATGGTATTGAAGAGACTGTATTGAAACTGTATTTCCATTGAGAAATAATGCAGTCTTTGAATTGATAGAATTATATAAATCTAGACTGTGACACACTCATCAATGCACACACTGAGAACCCCTCATCAACTATTCCAGTGACAACAGTGCCATTGAACCAGCTGCTCATACCCTGTTATGAAAGTCACTCTGCCTCCTCTCTTTACTCTCTCGTTCACACACTTACACACACACACACACACACACACACACACACACACACACACACACACACACACACAGTACACTCTCGCACACACACTTTGCTCCCATGGTAGTTAACGCCCCCAGACAGGGTAGTTCATATCCCCATTATGACCCTCTTCTCCCTTCTTCTCTCCTCATCTCACTCCATCTCTCCTCATCATGCTCAATTCTGCAGCTAACTACATCAGCAGTGAAGCAGAGGGAGATGGAGTGAGATGGTGACAACTTCTAACCTGTTGAACTTCAGCTCAGAGAGAGAGAGAGAGAGCAAAAGACGAGAGAGGAGAGAGGAGAGAGAGAGAGAGAGAGAGAGAGAGAGAGAGAGAGAGAGAGAGAGAGAGAGAGAGAGAGAGAGAGAGGGAGAGAGAGAGAGAGAGAGAGAGAGAGAGAGAGAGAGAGAGAGAGAGGAGAGAGGAGAGAGAGAGAAAGAGAGAGGGAGAGAGAGAGAGAGTGCAATGTTTACTGTTAATTTCTAATAGTTTTTTGTTGATTTTGTTTGTGTCTTTTCACTTTTGTTTATTGTTTATTTAACTTGCTTTGGCAATGTAAATATGTGTTTCCCATGCCAATAAAAACCTTTGAATTGAATTGAGAGAGAGACAGATAGACACACACTCACACACACACACACACACACACACACACACAGGCAATCCCATGTGTTAATAACAGTGCTGGCTTGTGTGCCCATTTCAAGACATGCTGTGATAAAATCCAGCCTTTATATAGACCGAACTGAGATGTTTGACATGTCAGGGATGTTTGTCCGCCGACGTTGCCTCCCAACTGGCACCATATTCCTTATAGTGCACTACTTTCAACCAGGGCCCATAGACGGAGACGGAGTGCCACGCGCTCAGCTTCTATGCATATAAAGACATCTACAGTATTACAGTAGTCATATAAACTAGCCTTTTTAATGAAAACTCAGAGGATGTTCTCTCCTGAGACCAAGTAGCCTACCACATGTAGCTCGGTACCGACAAACCCCATTACTGTTCTGCTCTTGTGTGTTTAAGAGAGGTTACACACAGTGTTTCCCGGCAAGATACAGTACACTCCCCACTCACCCTGACTGGGTAAGTGGGCCCTCTACTCTCCCCTGTCTCCCTCCTCTCCTCACCCCTGACTGGGTAAGTGGGCCCTCTACTCTCCCCTGTCTCCCTCCTCTCCTCACCCCTGACTGGGTAAGTGGGCCCTCTAGACTCCTCGTCTCAGTAGGTGGTGTGGTGTCTCTGTCTCTCCCCTCGGTGCCCTGTGTGGCTCTGTGTGATGTGCTAGAGACCCTGTTAGGATAATACATTAGGCTAATACACTGTGTTACAGCTCTGTTAGCTAACTAATCTAAGACAACTTTATTTTATTAGCTTTATTAGCCCCTTAAGATTCCTGCCAAGGCTTCTTTTACTCCTTTATGGATTTAGTCCAAATATAAACTGAACGGCCTCCTCCCTCCCCTGTCTCACTCAATCTTTAAATCTCTCAATCTTTCCTCCCCCTTCATTTTGCTCTTGGACTCATTACACTGCCCTGTACATGATCCACTATATTCACACACACAGGCCTCAGCCTGGTCATAACCACACACACACTCAAAATAAGCAGGCCAGTAGTTGGATCATGAATCAAGAAGTGGCAGTTGGAGCTGAGAAGACAGAGGAGTGTTGTGGATGAATGGAACAGAATTTCCCAACTGTAAGATTCATAACGGACATAGAGACCTTTAGTCAGTGTTTACCTTTTTAAGGCTTCCCAACTCTCCAAACCCCTTCTCCTCATCCAAAAGAAAACATTTTCAGCAGTGTGTGTGTGTGTGTGAGTTTGTGCGTGCGTGCGCACATGTGTGTGTGTGGGCAGAGATTAAAAATAAGCGTGCCGTTGAAGGACTCCATATACAGGGCTCCCGAGTGGCGCAGCGGTCTAAGGCACTGCATCTCAGCGCTTGAGGCGTCACTACAGACCCTCTGGTTCGATTCCAGGCTGTATCACAAACGGCCGTGATTGGGAGTCCCATAGGGCGGCACACAATTGGCCCAGCATCGTCCAGGTTTGGCCGGTGTAGGCCGTCATTGTAAATAAGAATTTGTTCTTAACTGACTTGCCTAGTTAAATAAATAAATACAACTAAATACAGAAATAATAAGCAGTGTTGTAGAGCAGGAGAGGAGAGTGTGCTGACCAGTACACTGGGTTCCACAGGTTATACATTATGATGGTCAAGCCAGTTAGGGAACCATGACAAAGAGCAAGACAAATACTTTAATGTCTGCCCAGCGTCAGGGTTGAAAAACATTCATTTTCTGCTCAGCGCTGCTGCAATCTGTAAAAATGATGAAACCATGGCCACAGTTGGAGAAGGGTTCTGAGATCAGCCACCAACCACCCAAGAACGCCCTGGTGATTGTGATTCTGGCCTATTGATTCCACATGTTGCTATGTGAAGCTGGGATCTGCCTGCTCTTCAGCCTGCCATTCAATTATGCTCTGTTGAGAAGAGGGACAGTATGTGGACTGAATAGAATGCACAAAGGGGAAATTCTATGACTAAGTGTTGCTACAGTAGCACATGTATTCACATACACATGATATACAAACATGTTCTCACAATATGGTAAAATATGTACATAATATACAGTAGATCTTCGCACAAATGGCCTTTAGTCAGCACAAAAATGCACATACAAACATGTATGCATCTACCGTATGACCTCACCTGCATACAAACACATACATCATACACAATCCAGGGAAGCACCTGTATATATACACACAAACACACACACATAGAGGTTAGCGTTTTTCTTCATGAATCTTGTTCTGGAGGCAGTTTTGCAGAATGGTCACTAGCTGGCACAGCCACAAAGTCATAGAATCTGACTTTAAACCTAACCATAACCTTAACCCTAACCTTAACTACACTGCTAAACCTAATGCCTAACCTTAAATTAAGTTTTAATGAATACAATGTAGGCAATTTTGACTTTGCAGCTAGCCTACAATCTAAGGGAAAATCGCTCAACCTGCCACACACACACACAAAGACACACACATCCCATACTACACCACTGCACTATATAGAAGCTGGTAGTGTGTATGTGGAGCTCAGTAGAAAGCAGAAGTGACATCAAACAGAATGTGTGTCCCGTGTGATGCAGGCCAGGGGGAAGCTTCCATATCCTGCTCAATATGAAGGTCCTGACAGCACGTACCACAGCAGACCAACGACAGGGCCCACTGCCAAGCCCTGCAGGCACGTACCACACACACACACACATACACACACACACACACACACACACACACACACACACACACACACACACACACACACACAGTATACAGTCACACATGCTATGCAAACATACTAACAGGCACACACACACAGTATGCAGACATAGACAGTATACACATACTGTGCATTCGGAAAGTATTCAGACCCCTTGACTATTTCCACATTTTGTTAAGTTACAGCCTTATTCTAAAAATGATTAAAAAATAAATAAAAACATGAATCTACACACAATACCCCATAACGACAAAGCAAAAACAGGTTTTTAGAAATTGTTGCTAATTATCACATTTACATAAGTATTCAGACCCTTTACTCAGTACTTTGTTGAAGCACCTTTGGCAGCGATTACCGCCTCAAGTCTTCTTGGGTTTGACACTACAAGCTTGGCACACTGGTATTTGGGGAGTTTCTCCCATTCTTCTCTGCAGATCCTCTCAAGCTCTGTCAGGTTGGATGGGGAGCATCGCTGCACAGCTATTTCAGATCTCTTCAGATTTGTTAGATCGGGTTCAAGTCCGGGCTCTGGTTGGGACATTCAAGGACATTCAGAGACTTGTCCCGAAGCCACTCCTGCGTTGTCTTGGCTGTGTGCTTAGGGTCGTTGTCCTGTTGGAAGGCGAACCTTTGCCACAGTCAGAGGTCCTGAGCGCTCTGGAGCAGGTTTTCATCAAAGATCTTTCTGTACTTTGCTCGGTTCATCTTTCCCTTTATCCAAAAATGACTAGAAACCTGTTTTCGCTTTGTCAGTGTACAACACACACACAGTATGCACACCTTGCACACACACACACACACACACACACACACACACACACACACCGCTGCATCTCTAATAGTGCCATCAGAGAAGCCTTAATGATATTGGAGGGCAGACCGTGTGGGTTCCCTTTGATCTAGCCTCTTCTGACTCCTCACATTTCTCAGAGCCAGGAGAGAGAGATAAATAGTGAGTGAGAGAGAGAGATTTAAAAAAGAGTGAGAGAGAAAGAGAGGAGAGAGAGAGAGAGAAAATAGAGCGAGAGACAGACAGAGAGAGAGAAAAAATATAGATATATATATATAGAGAGAGAAATAGCGATAGAGAGAGTAGTGGAGAGAGAGAGGGAAAAGAGAGGGGTGGAGAGAGAGAAAAGAGAGGGGTGGAGAGAGAGAGGGAAAAGAGAGGGGTGGAGAGAGAGAAAAGAGAGAGGGAGGGGGAGACAGGAGGATATAAAGCAACTCCCTCTCCTTCTGCTAGTATGGCATCTACCTGCTACTACCCGCTACCTGCAGAGTACCTGATGGACAGTTGACAGCCCACAGGCATCATAGCTGCTCATCAAAATGCCCCTCAAACCCCCTGGTTTTAAAAACAAGGTTGGCGTTTGACTGGACAGGCATGTTTCTTTCAGAGTAGCCCCAAGACCAAAACAGTCTGTCTGTCTGTCTGTCAGTCCAGCTGCATGCATGAACCAGTCAAATATGGAAGCAAGGCCTGTTTCTGTGCACCTTTGTCCATTATTTCCAAAGCCTCTTGGATTGAATGGCCTTTGATTAAAAAAATAACGTATCTGTATGACAGTTGGGAAGAGATATAGAGTCCTGTAAGAGCTCTGTTAGTGTAGCATCAAACTCTCCCAATTCATTTACATTTTAGTGATTTAGCAGACGCCCTCATCCAGAGCGATTTACAGGAACAATTAGAGTTAAAGGCCTTGCTCAATTAGGGTTAAGTGCCTTGGCACATCAACAGACCTTTCGGTTACTGGCCCCAAGCTCTTAAGCGCTAGGCTACCTACATGTCTCTGTTTGGCAAGAGATGCTGTGGTCATGGGTTAGTTTATTTTAAGAAGAGGGGGGTGCAGGTGGCGGTTGGATCATGTCAGCAGGGTGGGTGCTGCTCTGCACCTGAGGGTCTGGGGATAATCTGTAGAGACCAGGCAGGCAGGTATACCACCCGCTCCACCCTACTATCATGACCCCCTAGGTCATGAACTATTGAGGACACAGGGGCTGTGTTCCAAATGGCACCCTATTGCATATTTAGGCTATAGGGCTCTGATAGAATGTAGTGTACTATGTAGGGAATGGGGTGCAATTTGGGACGCAGGCTGGGACTCAGTCAGTCACCACCAGGCAAAAACCCATTAAAAGATTACAGCGACTTCCTCCATCCATATTCAATACTCAAGCGTCTCCCTGAATAGATTTGACTGAAAGTCAATGGTAAATACATTTGTAGAGGGACAGTAAATGGGTGTGGTAGGGAGGTTGAGAAATAGCCCATTCAATACAGGACGGGTATAGATTGGATTATCCCCAACCACAGCCCTCTTCCAGAGACGGCTAAGAGGCTACAACCGTCAACACGCCACCGTCAAGTAAAAAGCATCACTGTGAGAGATGAGGTTTTGAGGAACGAAACAGAGCTCTTTCTTACAGTGTCTTACACCCACACACACACACACACACACTTTAATGCAGGGAAACTTAAATCTGTTTTACCTCTGTGATTTTTTGGGGGTATTCTTTCTTAAAACTGCATTGTTGGTTAAGGGCTTGTAAGTAAGCTCTAAAAACTTGTTCAGTTCTCTGTTTCTTTCAATCCCATCTGAGCAAGTGTCTTTTTATTTGGTCTATTCAGAATAGTGGTGCTGGAATACACTCACTGATTCCCTGAGGAAGGGAGCGGGGAGAGAGGTAGAATGAAAGAGAGAGAGAGAGAGAGAGAGAGAGAGAGAGAGAGAGAGAGAGAGAGAGAGAGAGAGAGAGAGAGAGAGAGAGAGAGAGAGACAGAGAGAGAGAGACAGAGAGAGAGAGACGGAAAGCTTATGCAGGCAGCACTCTCTGCCTTTGTGTTTGTTTTTGTATTCAGTAAGTGTTTACATAGTTAAGCCCAAAGGCATAGAATGTTGTTTCTTATGCAGCAGTTTGTGTGTGACGTGTGTGTGCATGCCTGGGTCCGTGTGTGTGTGCGTGTGTACACAGGTAGGGCTCCACAAGAAAATGAGAAAGTAATTCTGAAGCTTCAGCATCAAAGGGAACAGACTTTTCTTCAAGCAGCAATGGTGCAGAAAAGGCATTCCTATTGTTACGCTGTAGCATTATTTTACCGGCATCATTACTGGGCTTGCTGAGACAGAATGTGTCCCAAATACAGTAGCATCCTATTCCCTACATAGTGCACCACTTTTGACCAGGGACCATAGGGGTCTGGTCAAAAGTGGTGCACTATATAGGGAATAGAGTGCCATTTGGGATACACATGGGTATTTCTATAAATAGTGGGACCAATGTGTGACATTGGGATAATCATTTCTAAACGGTTTGAAACAAAAATAAAAATGTTTTTTATGCAGTTACACATGTGTACTTAGAGGAATATATGCAAATTCAAGTAGGCTACTTCAAACACCTAGTATTGTTTAAAATTGCAGGTGTAACATGGAAACAAATGTATTTGTCATGTTATTTCTTTACCAGATCATGTTGTGAAGAAGCCCACTAGGCTATGCAATTTGTTGTCATTATATCAATAATAATTTATAGGAATAGCGTTGGGTGTTGCCCAATAGTCCATCCTACACAATTACGCACAGTAGACTCTGAGTCCAATCCGAGGCACAAAAACATTAACTCATTACCTTGATGCTTTCTCTGTTAAATCTAACGAGACCCTGTTGTAAATCAAGCAGACAACAACAGATGATCAACATCAATTCGCTAGGGATATTAGAGCCAACGTGGCTCCAGGCACAACTGTCTTCACCGGCGTAACGAATGAGACACCAAAATATTCTGGACATTCCTCGCGAAAACCTTTTTTTTTCAGCACTTGGGCTTTTGTAGCATCACATGCGCTATCGCAACAGCTGTTCCTCACTTGAATGTTATTCAGAAATGTCCTTCCTGGGCCAGATGATGATGTGGGAAATTATCACTGCATAATTAAACAGCTCCACACCAAATGCGCATGCAACAAGTATTATACATAATTATTGAAGAACCACGTTAACGACAGTATCAATTTAGGTTTTAAGTATCAAGGTAAGGTGACTTTCGGTTAGAAGCATTCTATTTTGCAATTGCATAATTTTTGAGAGATTTGTGTGCCCATGAAAACAGTTTTCACCACACAACATAAGGAGACATGAAATGTTAAGTAAGTAGTTACACTGCATTTCTGAAATCTCTATACAAAAAAACTGTCAGACAACTAGATACAGGATTCTTACAGGGTTCAAGTTCAATGTCTAATTTAACTGATTATAACTTATAACTTACTCTACCATAAATGAAGGACAGAAAATTAATATTTTGGACAAATCCATCAAGACACCAACCATGAGAAAGGGTAAATCAACTCGTGAATTTTATGGAATATAGCTATGTTCCCCCTTATATCTTAAGGTAAATTGGCAGATTATTATCAATGACTTATCAACACCTGTATCAAGTTGTCCAGCGTAGGAAATCCTCACTGGTACCCTAGTTTATAGAAAGACACACATATAGTCCTGCATCATTCTTCTCCCCCAGTTCTATCTTAGTCATCATTTCTCCCCATTTCATCACAGGCTGACTGGGAGTAGCTGGGACATTGGGCACTAATCATTAGCACATGTGACATTGGTGACACTACCACACCAGTGACATTTTCCCAACTAACCAAACTCCTTTTAAGGTTGTCTTGTCCATATCTACCCAACCTGTGACCAGGTGATGTACATTAGGAACACTAAATCAGCCAATAGGAGAAGGGGCCCCAACATATACAGCCCACCATTCCATCAGTGGGGTATTTTCCCTTTGTTAATAAACACTTGGATTGTCTCCATACCTCTCTTCATCCCTCTCCGTCTATCAGTCATTCTCTCAGTCTCCCATAAGTACACAGACCCCCAGCCACCCATCTGTAAAAACATGGTCCGACTTAACCTCTTTGCCCGCCATGTCTATATAAGAAGCCCACCCACTGAGTACTGAATGTTTTAACCACCTCAGTCCACTATGTAGTGAAAACAGGGCGGACATATTGAAACGGAATCAAGGTGAGCCAGCTGTAGTAGTGTGTGTGTGTGTATGTGTGTATGCGTGCTTGTGTGTGTGCATGTACACTATCGGTCAAAGGTTTTAGAACACTTACTCATTCAAGGGTTTATCTTTATTTTTTACTATTTTCTACATTGTAGAATAATAGTGAAGACATCAAAACTATGACATAACACATATGGAATCATGTAGTAACCAAATAAGTGTTAAACAAATCAAAATATATTCTACATTTGAGATTCTTCAAATAGCCACTCTTTGCCTTGATGACAGCTTTGTACACTCTTGGCATTCTCTCAACCAGATTCATGAGGTAGTCACCTGGAATGCATTTCAATTAACAGGTGTGCCTTCTTAAAAGTTAATTTGTGGAACTTCTTTACTTCTTAATGCGTTTGAGACAATCAGTTGTGTTGTGACAAGGTACGGGGGGTATACAGAAGATAGCCCTATTTGGTAAAATACCAAGTCCATATTATGGCAAGAACAGCTCAAATAAGCAAAGAGAAATGACAGTCCATCATTACATTAAGACATGAAGGTCAGTCAATACAGAACATTTCAAGAACTTTGAACGTTTCTTCAAGTGCAGTCGCAAAAACCATCAAGCGCTATGATGAAACTGGCTCTCAAGAGGACCGCCACAGGAATGGAAGACCCAGAGTTACCTCTGCAGCACAGGATAAGTTCATTACAGTTACCAGCCTCAGAAATTGCAGCCCAAATAAATGCTTCACAGAGTTCAAGTAACAGACATCTCAACATCAACTGTTCAGAGGCGACTGTGTGAATCAGGCCTTCATGTTCGAATTGCTGCAAAGAAACCACTACTAAAGGACACTAATAAGAAGAAGAGACTTGCTTGGGACAAGAAACACAACAAATGGACATTAGACCAGTCCAAATTGGAGATTTTTGGTTCCAACCGCAGTGTCTTTGTGAGACGCGGTGTGGCTGAACAGATGATCTCTGCATGTGTATTTCCCACCGTAAAGCATGGAGGAGGAGGTGTGATGGTGTGGGGGTGCTTTGCTGGTGACACTGTCTGTGATTTATTTAGAATTCAAGGCACACTTAAACAGCATGGCTACCACAGCATTCTGCAGCGATACGCCATCCCATCTGGTTTAGGCTTAGTGGGACTATCATTTGTTTTTCAACAGGACAATGACCCAACACACCTCCAGGCTGTGTAAGGGCTATTTTACCAAGAAGGAGAGTGATGGAGTGCTGCATCAGATGACCTGGCCTCCACAATCCCCCGACCTCAATCAAATTGAGATGGTTTGGGATGAGTCGGATGGCAGAGTGAAGGAAAAGCAGCCAACAAGTGCTCAGCATATGTGGGAACTCCTTCAAGACTGTTGGAAAAGCATTCCAGGTGAAGCTGGTTGAGAGAATGCCAAGAGAGTGCAAAGCTGTCAAGGCAAAGGGTGGCTATTTTAAGAATCTCAAATATAAAATATATTTTGATTTGTTTAACACTTTATTCGTTACAACATGATTCCATATGTGTTATTTCATAGTTTTGATGTCTTCACTATTATTATACAATGTATAAAATAGTAAAAATAAAGAAAACCACTTGAATGAGTAGGTGTTCTAAAACTTTTGACCGGTAGTGTATGTTTCTGACACTTAATGCGAAAGTCTTAAAGACTAAGGATGGAGGGATAATTTAGAAAGATTTAGAGACGGATAGAATCTAACCATTTTGCTGAGCTGCCCCTGCGTCTTTGATCACAGGCGTATATTCTCCTCCTTCGCTGCTAAAATAAAAGCAGGAGGAGAGGTAGGAGAAGGAGGGTGGCAGAGGGAGGGAGGGGGAGAAGACGGCTAGAAACGGGAGCCACACAAATCTAAGCTACTGTTTTGTGTAAAAGCGTCTGTTGACTGCAGCCTCCACATCTCTCTCCCTCCCTTTAACTGTCACGTAATGGCTTTGGTGACGTACTGCACTCCGAGGCCTGGTTCTCACTCTCAACCCTATAGCTCTGCAGTAACAATGGTACTCAGGCTCTTTTAAATGTCACTCCACCGACAGAGGTAAATACAGTATCCCCATATTCTTTTACCAGTCTGTGGTCAGTGTCTATGTGCAACCTGCAGGTGATGCTTAGCCCTAGTCTGTAGTCTCTTGACGAAAGGAGAAGGGGAGAAGGAAGGAGAGGAGAAAACCTTCTGTCCCATCAACACGGCAATTAATCAATTAGCCAAAGCGAATAGATGGTCCCCGCCCAGCCTGGCAGGCTGACAGTACTCAGGTGTAATTACAATTGTAACTATTGACAAATCAAGACGGACGGAGCCCATTCCTGCTGCTGGTCAGAGATGACTGAGTGGTCATCTCTGTGAGGCTGGAGGAGGAAGGAAGTGTGTGTGTGTGTGTGTGTGTGTGTGTGTCTGTATGTGTGTGTGTGGCTACTGAAGGTGCCTATTGGCAGTGCTGAGTTGAGGTCAAGCGATCCCAATCCTATGGGTCAACGCCTTCCATCCACACATCCATCTCTTTCTGTCAGATCGCTTTATCCTCGGGTCACTCGTACTTAAACTACCTGTTAACGTGTTACATACCATGGATGGTTCATCATGATCATCCAAGCATCTACTTAGCAAATCATACGGTGAATTGGTGAACTGTGTGTTGTTTTCCCCTCATCAGAACAGGCACATTGGTTTTGGGAGGAGGGGTTTAACTAGGGGTCAAAACATTGACAGCACCCTAAATCATTTCCCACCATAGATTTTACTCTAGCTTTAAAATAATTGAAGGAGACAAGCTCCTGTAGTTTCAAGTCCTTTTGTAGCTCGTTCCAAGTATTGGGGCAAAGTACTGGAACGCTTTTTTGTGTCTGTCTGTCTGATGGAGAGATCAGGGGCCTGCATGTAATTTCCTTCTCAGGGTGATAAAGATGCTGAGTAAAAGCAGCTCTACAGAAAAGCCTGTTTGATGCCTTTGATTATCCCTCCTAGTTTATTGGAGGCACTGCTCTCATCTCATCTTTCTCTCGCAAGGTGTCTGGGTGTTACAGACGCACTAGGCTTATAGTAACAAACAACCATCCATTCTACACATCTCATCTCTCTCGAAACTAACAAACAACCATCCATTCCACGCATCTAGCTTCAGTTCAGCAGCAAAACTTGATGTTTTTTAAGGCAGTTTGGCAACAGCCGAAAGCACCTCTTCAACTCTTGATGTAATGATCAGCACTATGATCAGTTTAGTAGAGCGAAAGCTGCCCGAGGGGAAGTTAATTTCAGTCTGGTATGATTGACGACTCAATGCAACCGTCTCTCTCTGAAGACTGCGGAAAGTCAATCTCTCTCTGAAGACTGCTGAAAGTCAAACTAGGAAGAGCAATCAAATCCTGACAGGCTTAAAAAGCAATGATAATATCCATGCATGTACTTTTAAAGAAGTACCAGAGAGTGGACTGATTTAGTAGTTTGTCAACTGGATGACTAAATGAAACAGTACTTTTCTGCAGCCCGTCTCATCTAGAGTAGTCGGGTTGTCATCATTATGCATTCCCTAGCCGCGCTCCCATTCAGTGGCGGAGTTCAATAGCCGGCAAATTAAGAAAGAAAGAGAATGTCTCCGCACTACAGAGAAACGTATCTATCATTTAGCTTTTCATATTTCAAGACGCTCGGCGGTCAGAGCCAGAACCATTGTGAGACGTATTAATTATTAATCCAGATCCTAACCTATACTGCTGAATACTGAGGTGTGTTTGGGAAAGACACTTTAACTGTCAGTGGGTCCGACACTAAATCCACCTCACCTCTTCTCCCACTTCTCTGACTTTCACCCAGTCTCTCCCTCCCTTCTGACTTTTACTCACCACATTTTCCACCTATTGTATTCTTTATTCTCTCTTTCGCCGTCTTTCTCTTCTTCTATCTCACTCTCTCTCCTTCTCCCTCTCTATCTCCCTTTCTCTTTCTCTCTTCTCTCTACCTCTCTCACACTCTCTCTGTTTCTCTCCATCTCCCTTTCTCTTTCTCTTCTCTCTCCCTCTCTCACACTCTCTCTCTGTTTCTCTCTCTCTTTCTCCCTATTTCTCCTCTGTCACTGTTCTGCCTCTGCTGTCTCACTATCTCTCTCGTACCCGGTGAACTTCAACAAGGGATCATTTGCAATGCAATCTCCACTAAGGATGACTAAGATCCATGTTGATGTCAAATTACCGAGATGGTCCCTGGGTGAGATTTCAGTGAGTGACGAGTGCAATACATGTGGTGATGACTGAACCAGCTAGCTCCAATATGGGAATACACTACCACACCCACTGAGGATGACACACAGCTCATAGGAGAACATTTTACGTTTTATCATTCTCATGTATCATTTAGGAGTCTGTCTGGGAAAATGACAGGCAGATCACAATATTACAAGCTCCTGTGCCTGTCACAAAGCTGCAGTGTAGTCATAGGCTGACGGTGCAGAAGGCTTTGGCAGGGGCAGAGTGATGGGGATAGGGGTTGTAAACACTGGCAGCATCCTAAATGGTACCCTATTCCCTTCATATGGGCCCAGCCCCCTATGGGCCCTGGTCAAAAGTAGTGCACTATGTAGGGAATTTGGTGTCATTTGGGACGCAGTCACTAAGTCAGATCTTGGCAGATCCAGAGCACAGGAAGTGCACAGGAAGCTGCGTAACAAATGATAGGTGGCGAGAAGGGAAGGTGATACTCTATTGCAGGGTTCCCCAACTGGCGGCACACGGGATGAATTTGGCCCACGGGTGATTTTATTTGGCCCCTAAAGTTTTCTGAGCCCAAATTTAAATGTTTAATTGTTGGACATAAGACTGTAAAAACACCCGCAAATCAGTTTTTGGAAATCTGTTCCAAAGTATTCCCACGCATAGTAGAGAGATATATGTGATTGTATACAAATGTAAGAAAGGTTTGAAATTATTTTGTTTTAGTAAAATATTATATCTGTTTGGGCTTCTTGAGGTCAATTTGCAGTCTACAAATTATTTGTATTTTGTTCCGGCCCCCTGACCATCCGTGCAAGAAGAAAAAATGACCAGCGGCTGAATCTAATTGATGATCCCTGCTCTATTGCATCAGCAGAGGGATACAGCATTTGACTTGACTACACAACTATGCCCCCGGAATATAAAGAGTCTGATTCTAACGGAAATGAATAAACATATTCATAACTGAGTTATAATGTGCAATAAGTAATATAAATTGGCCTCGCAGCGGGCAAGGTTACTCTATTGGAATACATCTGGGCCTAATATTTTCCCTCATTCACCCTCTATTATTATGTAACATGTAAATGCCTTCTCTCATCAAAGGAAAGCCCTACAAATCAAAGTTAGGGCAATTACAATCTTTCAAAATGGCAACAGCTGTTTCCCTTGGTCAGAATTGCAGTGTAATTGCGTACAGTAGCATATGGTTACAGCTGCTTAATCCAACCAGGGAGAGAGAAAGAGAGAGAAAGAGAGAGAGAGAGAGAGAGAGAGAGAGAGAGAGAGAGAGAGAGAGAGAGAGAGAGAGAGAGAGACAGAGAGAGAGACAGAGAGAGAGACAGAGAGAGAGAGACAGAGAGAGAGACAGAGACAGAGAGGGAGAGAGACAGAGAGGGAGAGAGACAGAGAGAGAGAGAGACACACAGAGAGAGAGAGAGACAGAGAGAGAGAGAGAGACAGAGAGAGACAGAGAGAGAGACAGAGAGACAGAGAGAGAGAGAGAGAGAGACAGAGACAGAGAGAGAGAGAGAGAGAGAGAGAGAGAGAGAGAGAGAGAGAGAGAGAGACAGAGAGAGGCCCCATTATTTTTTGTGTCGAATGGGTAAATAGCGAGCCAGCATTAGACCTAGTCAATGGATGGATGGGTAATGTAATGGCATGGCGGAAAGAGAGAGAGAGAGAGAGGGAAGTGGGGGGGGGTATGGATTTGATGAGATGTCAGTCTGTTTAAGATGGGGCGATCGTCTGAATCGATCAGACCCGTGGCTTATTACCATTCTATCCTCATGTGGCGGCTGGCTTCTAAAAGGGAGATTCAAATAAACAAAAAGGCAGAAAAGGCCTTTGAGTAGCCTATTCATATACAGACATAGTATATCACGCAGGGCTTCTAGAAGTATGGGGAATATTTTCCTGATCTCTGGTGAGATTTTCTGTGTGTGTTTGTCATATAGCCAGAGCATTATAGCCCCAGGGGAGTATGTGTGTGACAGCATGTCTGGGACATGATGACAGTTAAAGGATCACTTAGATGTGCTCAGATTACTGCATGGCCCGTTCCTAGACACACACACACACAGAGAGAGAGAGAGAGAGTGAGAGAAAGTGAGAGAGAGCAAGAGAGAGTGACAGACTCACACACACAGACACACACCAAGAGAAACACACACACCTCCCTGCTCTTACAGGGTTCAGAGGTGGCTTCCTGAGCTCCAGCCAATCTGATTGCATTTCCATCATAAACACACAAGGAGCTTCATGAGGGCTTAAATGGCCTGCTGAAGCTGTGTCACGCTGGGGTCCACGCTCCTTTCCATGCTGCCACACTGTATGACATACACACACACACACACACCACATTTTTGCATACACACACACACTGCATGCATGTACACGTACACACACACACCGCATGCACACATATACACCACACACATACTGTACACACACTGCGCTGTCACCGGTAAATAAGCCGGCATAGACCTTCCCTTCCCTGCCTGTTTTGGTTTGCATAATGGTCTATAATGGTCCCCTTATACAGTGCAGGAAAGCACACGTCCATAATCACATCATCTGCACCTCTGGCTTATCATTATTAACTTCAGAGGTCATCTCAGAAACTCATTTAAAGGACTTCAGTATACTACTGTATATTGAGGAGTGTATTGTTTTCCAGCAGCAATAAAGGCTGATGTGAAATTAAATGTAGTAACAGCACAGTTCTATGAGTGACTGAGGCTGCATCTCAAATGGCACCCTATTCCCTATTCAGGGCACTATGGGTCCTGGTCAAAAGTATAGTGCGCACACAGCACTACATAGGGAATAGGGTGCCATTTGGGAAGCATCCACAGCCCATGGATGGTTTCACATGGCTGGGTAACGACCAGGCTTGGGCGGTATCCAGATTGTCATACCTTTATAATGACCTTGTGCCATCCCAGGATATTTGGTAATACCGGCACTGAACACAAGGGGTTGTTTTCAATCCGAAGGTTAGCTATGCTAATAAGTACATGTACAATCCCATAGCGAATGCTAGCTAAATGCTAACAAACGCATGCAAACATTTTATCGTTTCTGACATAAACTATTTGCAGGACAGACATCCCAGATCATAAAGTTAAAGAAGTAACTACTCACAGTTTGCTGCACGCACAAAACAAATATTATACAGCAAGACGGATCCAGGAGGAGATCTCTGCTGTTACCAAGGGGAGCTTGATTGCAAGAAGCTAACTAGCTAAGTTATCAAACCAAATGCACAACTGTACAGCATTTAGCACATTTTAGACAGTTCACTTAATAGTTATAAGATATCTAGCTGGCAAACATTTAGTTGTGAATTCCATACAGTAACTATTTCAACAACAGTGAGTGACTCACAAGGCTCCGGTCTCTCATCGTTGTGTGCTTGTAAACAAACAATATGTGACTGGGGACTACCGGTAAGCTTCATAAAGTAAAATAGTTTGACAGGTGAAATGAAGAACGTGATCTGCTTTATCTCCTAATGTATTGCCTGCAGGTAGTCTGCATGTATTTACTTAAAAAGTAGCTACAAACATGAAAATGTATGAAAAAAATGCAAAGAAATAGTATCAACGGTATTGGCAGCATTGAAAAACAATCCCGTGGCTATTACCAAACCCCCCGGGATATGATATATATGGTATACATCCCAAGCCTAGCAATGACAGCTCTATTTTGCGAAGGCTGGACGTGGTGTAGTGTAGAGGATGTGTGGGTTGGCTTGGGGGGAAAGGTCTTAGAGATGAAATGGCTAGGATAGCCCCGGGATGCTCACTATCTCTCTACACCCCTGCCTTATCAAACAGAGCTTAAATGCCATTCCCTAAAAGGTATGCATTCTCTATCAGCTCCCCGTGTTCTAAGCTTGATCAAGCCTGGACCTTACTCACTGTGGGTATCTGTATGAGGATCGAAGAAGACCGCAACTTCAAAAACACTAAACACACACACAAACTCTCTCTCAATGTTCCCCTGACTCAATACTTCAAAGGCTCCCACCTGTAAATAGCGGCACACAAACAAACACACACGCAGTATACAGATCAACCAATGAACACACACATCAGCAAAGCTATTTATGGGTAAGTAAACTAGGTCAAAAGCTTTGGCGTATGGAAGCCTATGTGGAACAAATACTTTCAACCATTGAATGACATGTATATTCCCTATGAATTACAGGATATGTATGCTTTCAACTATACTAGAAGGATACCAATACTAGGAGGCCTATCATTCCCACAATGGCTGCTCAATTAGGGACCATACTATCCATTTCACCAAGAATAAGCAGCCAACAATCACAACCAGCATCTTGCTTATTCAAGCTTACTAAAGCCAAGAGGGAGTGGCTTAGAGGTTACAATGAGCAGCAGCTGAAGATCCAAAATGGAGGCTGTGTCGCAAAGGGTCAATAGGTCATCCACAATGAGACTGGAGGGTGTTGTCCAGATCAGGGGAGGGGAGAGGAGGGGAGGCATTGAGCATGCAGCTGCCCCTTGGGTGGCCTTGATGTGTCCCAGTCGGCCAGATGGGAAAAGAGACCCAATTAAAACTGGGCAGAGGGACAACCAGCCAGCTCTGGGTTATGTCCAAAATGGCACCCTAGTCCCTATATAGTGCACTACTTTTGTCCAGACTCCTATTGGCCCTAGTCAAAAATAGTGCACTATATAGGCAATAGGGTGCCATTTGGATTGTAGACCTGGTCAGTACCACTCCAGACAGGCCCCAAATTAGAGGTAAAGGTAGGCCAAAGCTTCAGAACAGAAGCAGTCTATATGCAAATAGGGCTGTCGGAGTTTGTCGCATCATATGGGTCTGTTGTGGCCCTGCAGTGCAACTACACACAGCCTAGACTGTCAGAGACAGCATAGTCAGGAGCACAGTTTTCTAAAAAGTATATTTTTTTGGTCGACCTCCAGCAGTCACCAGTAGCGTGGGGCAGAGCGTCTCAAAAAGTTGGGATTAAACCCCATTGGAATGTAATGCAGCTCAATGTGTCGAGAGGGAGGGAGGGGAGAGATGAAAAGGCAGTGAAGAAATTAAAAGGAGGAGCCTTGCCTGACAATGAGGGGAGAAGTAGGGGAAGAATGGAGAATTGTGATATTACATTGGCTGCATCCCACCTGGCACCCTATTCCCTATATAGTTCACTACTTTTGACCAGACCCCTATGCAGTCCCTGGTCAAAAGTAGCGCACTATGAAGGGAATTTATACCCCGGCATATTTAGTTAAATAGTTAACCAAATAGCTACCCGGACAATCTGCATTGACCCTTTTTGCACTAACTTTTTTTTGACTCATCATGTACGCTGCTATTACTATTTATTGTCTATCCTGTTGCCTAGTCACTTTATTCCTAGTTATATGTACATATCTACCTCAATGACCTCATACCCCTGCACATCGACTCGGTACTGGTAATCCATGTACCTAGCCAAGTTATCGTTACCCATTGTGTATTTATTATAAACTTTTATTATTACGTGTTATTACTTTTCTATTATTTCTCTATTTTCTTTCTCTCTGCATTGTTGAGAATGGCCCGTAAGTAAGCATTTCACTGTTAGTCTACACCTGTTGTTTATGAAGCATGTGACAAATACAAATGTATTTTATTTGGTCGCCATTTAGGATGCACACAGCAATTAGGCCATGTCAGTGACCAGTGCCACCATGAAGTGGCCTTGCCACAGGGCATTGTCAGGGTCATGATCTGTGTACAGTAGAGTGGGTCATAGAAAGCCCTGTGAGTTAGTCTTATCTCCGTCTGCTGCAAAGTATTAAAGCCAGAATAGGATTTAGGATTGAGCCACAAATCCTCCCAAAAACATACAGTCCCAGTCAAAGGTTTGGACACACCTACTCATTCAAGGGTTTTTCTTATTTTTTACTATTTTCTACATTGGAGAATAATAGTGAAGACATCAAAACTATGAAATAACACATATGGAATCATGTAGTAACCAAATAAGTGTTAAACACATTTTAGATTTTAGATTCTTCAAAGTATCCACCCTTTGCCTTGATGACAGCTTTGCACACTCTTGGCATTCTCTCAACCAGCTTCACCTGGAATGCTTTTCCAACGGTCTTGAAGTAGTTCCCACGTATGCTGAGCACTTGTTGGCTGCTTTTCCTTCACTCTGCGGTCTAACTCATCCCAAACCATCCCAATTGGGTTGAGGTCGGGAGATTGTGGAGGCCAGGTCATCTGATGCAGCAGGCCATCACTCTCCTTATTGGTCAAATAGCCCTTACACAGCCTGGAGGTGTGTTGGGTCATTGTCCTGTTAAAAACAAATGATAGTCCCACTAAGCGCAAACCAGATGGGATGGCGTATCGCTGCAGAATGCTGTGGTAGCCATGCTGTTTAAGTGTGCCTTGAATTCTAAATAAATCACTGACAGTGTCACCAGCAAAGCACCCCCACACCATCACACCTCCTCCTCCATGCTTCACAGTGGGAACCACATATGCAGAGATCATCTGTTCACCCACACTGCGTCTCACAAAGACACAGCGGTTTGAACTAAAAATCTACAATTTGGACTCCAGACCAAAGGACAAATTTACACCGGTCTAATGTCCATTGCTCGTGTTTCTTGGCCTAAGCAAGTCTCTTCTTCTTATTGGTGTCCTTTAGTAGTGGTTTCTTTGCAGCAATTTGACCATGAAGGCCTGATTCACGCAGTCTCCTCTGAACAGTTGATGTTGAGATGTGTCTGTTACTTGAACTCTGTGAAGCATTTATTTGGGCTGCAATTTCTGAGGCTGGTAACTCTAATGAACTCATCCTCTGCAGCAGAGGTAACTCTGGGTCTTCCTTTTCTGTGGTGGTCCTCATGAGAGCCAGTTTCATCATAGCGCTTGATGGTTTTTGCAACTGCACTTGAAGAAACTTTCAAAGTTCTTTACATTTTCCGTATTGACTGACCTTCATGTCTTAAAGTAATGATGGACTGTCGTTTCTCTTTGCTTATTTGAGCTGTTCTTGCCATAATATGGACTTGGTCTTTTACCAAATAGGGCTATCTTCTGTATACCACCCCTACCTTGTCACAACACAACTGATTGGCTCAAACGCATTAAGAAGGAAAGAAATTCCACAAATTTACTTTTAACAAGGCACACTTGTTAATTGAAATGCATTTCAGGTCCCGTGTAGCTCAGTTGGTAGAGCATGGCGCTTGTAACGCCAGGGTTGTGGGTTCCATTCCCACGGGGGACCAGTATGAAAATGTATGCACTCACTAACTGTAAGTCGCTCTGGATAAGAGCGTCTGCTAAATGACTAAAATGTCAAATGTACCTAATGAAGCTGGTTGAGAGAATGCCAAGAGTGTGCAAAGCTGTCATCAAGGCAAATGGTGGCTACTTTGAAGAATATAAAATAAAATATATTTTGATATGTTTAATACTTTTTTGGTACTACATGATTCCATATGTGTTATGTCATAGTTCTGATGTCTTCACTATTTTTCTACAATGTAGAAAATAGTAAAAATAAAGAAAAACCCTTGAATGAGTAGGTGTGTCCAAACTTTT
>NC_140012.1:27453977-27538740 GCF_964263955.1 Coregonus lavaretus | reverse complement strand
AATGCTGTCGAGCAGCATAATAAATGAAGGTAGAACCTTATACTTGGGCAGCATATCACTATGTAGATTAATGCTTGATAAACCCATAAACAAACCGACACACACACACGCACACACACCAGGGTTTCCGTTAGGAAAATGTGGTGCTGGACATTTGCCCAGGCAGCATTTTAATTTACCGGACATTTGAGAAATTTACCGGACCCATATGCATTGGGTGCGTAACCTGATTAGGGTGTCCACCGTTGGTGCTCAGAATGACAGACATTTAGACTATGGTAATTCATAACATGCTAGTCAAGGGTGAAACAATGTGCGGTCCTTCTTACCGAATTCGGATGTGCACTTTGAAGATGTTAGAATAACTGTCCACATTTACTTTTCCTCAGCCAAGAAGACGAGTAACGAACAGCAAAATTACTAACCTATGTCAATCTACTATCCCCCATAGTAGAAAGGTTTACATTTTAGTCATTTAGCAGACGCTCTTATCCAGAGTGACTTACAGTTAGTGAGTGCATACATTATTCATACTTGCCCCCCGTGGGAATCGAACCCACAACCCTGGCGTTGCAAACGCCATGCTCTACCAACTGAGCTATTCTATTGGTCTGCTTGTTGAGAAACAAATGTCCTATTCCAAACAGACTCTGGGACAGTTGTGGGACTATTGATCCCAAATTCATACAACCAGTAGGCCTAGGCTACATATATATTCGTTTTTTTTAAAGCAATGAGTCTAATGCAACAGATCAGAACATTTAGATTAAAATGTTGCTAAACTATTATTTCTTCACATTATAAGCAATGTGCACAAGGCAGTAGGTCATGTGCAAATCTTTGTTCCATAATGCAATTAGTGGGATAACACCATGACGAAAGGGCACTGCACATGCGAGCAGTTTCATGTGACAGAGATTAAAATATTCATTTGAAATTTAGAAAGAGAGGAGATCTAATAGGCTACTTTGAAGCAAGATAAGACGTGTCATAATACTGTATGTATTAAAATGTTCAGGTTTCAAACAATTAAGTATATGTTTTCAAAATGCATACTGCCTCCAGCTCATTGCAAAGTGGTCCGCACTGATGAAGCCTGCCTTCAGTTGCCCTTTGAGATGCTGCAGAAGCAGCTCTCACGCTGTCTGACAGATTTTGCGCTCAAAGGCTCTGTATCTGTATGCTGTACGCGTGGGATAAATAAGATACATAACGAATATACTGTACACACGCAGCAATTTAATTCCACCAAATTATGCAAATTAACATATAGCATGACCAGTCAAATGTATTTACATCGACTGGTATTTCCATCAATGAATAGGCTAAAAATGATTATTTCGCAAAAGCAATTTTTTCTTCTTCTCCTGGACAATTGGCAGGCGGCAATTTTATTTATCGGCTTTTCTATTTAAATTTTACTGGGGCCAAAATTCTGCTATTACCGGTTAACGGAAACCCTGACACACACACACACAGGAAACCCTGACACACACACACACACACACACACACACACACATCTACCTACAGATCCAAGAGGCATTGTGAAAAGAGGCCAAAGAAACCTCTCTATTCTTGAGTCAGTCAAAATGTAATGGGCCCTGGTTAAAAGTAGTGCACTATATAGAAAATAGGGTGCCATTTCGGATGCAACCAGTTAGCTTCTGAGAAGGTTTCTCTCTCTGTGGACTCTATTAGTCATCCCCTAGTGAATTAAGAGACAGTACACTATTAAGCTCAACAGGCGGCCCCCTGCAGTCCCTGTAATATGGTACAAGGCATTTCCTCTCCCCTAATGACTCCATATACTCCTCCTTTATGCTTCCTGTAATTGGAGAGCGCTACATACATACATACAGAGAGAGAGAGAGAGAGAGAGAGAGAGAGTGAGAGAGAGAGAGAGAGAGAAAGGAGGACTGAGCAGGGGAAGAGATAGCAGGTGGTGTGTTCCTCTGAAAGGCATATCCATGTGTGTGTGTGTGTATGTGTGTGTGTGTGTGTGCATGTGCGCGTGTATCATGATGAGTGAAAGCGTAGGTGGGTGAGTAGTATATTGTGTGGGTAAACGTGCTCAGAATAGTGTATGGCCGTGTTTCAAAATGCATACTTGTGTTCTATCTAGAGCGTATAGCGAGTACGGAAGTCAACTGTCATTTTTCAAGTGCGATTCCAAACATAAGACATAACACATTGCGATGCAGCGAAAATTCTCAAAACTTCTGAATGAATGGCAGACTGAAGTCCCCGCTTGGGAGAAAATGTTCCAGAGAAATAAGGAATAACTTTGTAAAATGTTAGTATTACATTTATTTATACACCAAATTATGTTCAACAAATTATTTCATATGAATTTTGAATTCAAATGTTTACATTTTAGTCATTTAGCAGACGCTCTTATCCAGAGCGACTAGGGTTAAATGCCTTGCTTAAGGGCACATCGACAGATTTTTCACCTAGTCGGCTCGGGGATTAGAACCAGCGACCTGGCACATCGCTCTTACCCACTAAGCTACCTGCCGCCCACTGTTTATCAGCCCGCTAGCCAAGCTAAGTTAGCTCGTCAAACACGATAGCTAGCTAGTAGGTGATCTCGTCCTGCTTATCAGCTGTTTAAAGATGAATAACTAAAATAACTAATCGTAAAATCAGCAGTGTCAATTTTGAAGACCCGGACAGTTTTTTTATCCTGAATTGGTGAACTTGCTAGCCAGCTAATGACAAACGTAGCAAAATGTTATTATTCTTTTTTTAATTAGGGACAGATGGCAACTGATGCATTAATTTCACTCCATGGCATTGGCTTGGCAGGACAAAACAGTCGGTTTGGAGGTAAGGCATTTTAACAACATCTGATTAAAAAACTTAAGAAATGCATAAGAAATGCAGCTAGCTGTGTTCTGTTCCAGTCATTGCGAAGTCTATCGGTATCTACTAGCATGCTAGCAGATACCCATAGACTTCCAGTCATTGCGCTAACGCACTGGCTCACAAAACTACCTCTAACTTTCTTCATACTGGACACAGAGACATATAAAGGCTGTCCACGAGTTGATCTGACTCTGGGGAAGTAGATTGCCAAAATCACGAAAGTACCCCTTTAAAAAAAGGTAGTTGTGGTTCTCAGCAACATGAACCAGCACTGAAATTTGAGCAATGAAGTTCATTTCTTCCCCCTTATGTTTCTGCTCTGTTTTCCACAGGCTGAAGCACATCCCACCCCATCACTCAGACAAATGTAAAGAACTTGGGAACCTCCCGTCCACAATGGGAAATCACCCTATCCCAGGAGTTTAGTCAGGAGTCTATTCAGCAGTGTGCATCATCACTATGTTAGATAGAAGTAGATCCACACATGTTATTCTCTATCATGCAGAATTGTCAGCTCATTATAACATATGAAGCTCATTCTAAAATACAGAGGTGGGTGATTTCTGTCCCAGGGTACTGCACTGTGTGCAAGTTTTTATTCCTGCCCAGCACAAACACCATGTTCAACTATTCAGGTCTACAATTTAGACCACAATTAGTTGAATGAGGTGTTAGTGAAGGGCTGGAACAAAAACATGTAAACTCCTGTCCTGTGTAAAAAATAAAATGTGTCTGTCATGACTAAATTCGTCTTCATGTACTAAACAAGCTTTTGAATGTTAAAGGTTCATCTTCTTGAGATGTCCCTCACTTGGGGATGCTAAAATGTTTATGCTAAAATGTTTATGCTAAAATGTTTATGCTAAAATGTTTATTCTATTCTACTGAGCCATTAACTTTGTGTTCGTATTCTTATCTTTTCTTATCTATTATTGTTGTTGCATTGTCCAGAAGGAACCTCCAAGTAAGCATGTGTATCCTGTACTAACTAATCAAATATGAATAATAAAGCTTGAAACTTGACTTATTTTGTACAATGGACTGTGTTCTAAGGATTCATGCACAGATACAGGAAAACCAATTGAAGTGTTCATATTTATTAAAAACAACAAGTATTGATGTCTCCCCACAGTTCTGGTTTGCTTGGGCATTTGGGGGCTGCAGTTCATCTGTCTAATCCCCTGCAAGGAGAGAGAAAGGCATTAACAATATTACAATGGTGTATTCATTTAAAGTAATATATTCCTGTTTGATATGCATGCATATAATTAAATTGTACAGTAAGCCAAATAGATTTTTTAGCTATAAATTTTTTTTTTTAGCTTCAGCCTCTGTACCATGCATGCAAGCTTAGCTTACTTGTTATTTGTGTTAAATATTTTCATTCTGGAATAGTTGTACGCTGAATTGCTAGCACTAGTTGCTCACACTGCTACATTGGCTACAATGTAAACAGACATAGCTAGCTAGCTAGCATAAAAGATAGCTTTGTTGACACTGGCTGCGTGATCATGCGGTTTCCTGTTTAGGTTAGAGGTCACGTGGAAGTACATTTCAAATGTAACGGATTTTAAATGCTCTGCGTTCTCCCATACTAGACGGTATGCTCTCTCAGGTGTTCTTGGTCTTATCACCCTTGAAAGAACAGGAGAGCGCAGAAGCATATGGAAACAGCCTATGTGTATGCTCTGTGACCGTGTGTATCAGTATCTGCAGTGTGTGTATGTATGCCAGGGTTTCCGTTAGGAAAGATGTGGCACCGAACAACGTGACCAGGAAGATTTAAATTGACCAGCCATTTGAGAAATTTCCTGGACCCATATGTGTTGTGTGTAACCCATTAGGGAGTCCACCCACGGTGCTCAGTATGACAGAAATCACATTTAGATTATGGTAATTCATCTTAACAGAACATGCAACTCCTGTAATGAAGCAGCCAATAAAACAATGCCAAAACGCAATTTGCGGGGAAAACACCATTCTTAACAGTTCACCTGATGAGAGCGGTTCAATATGTGAGAGAGATTAAAATATTTTTTAGAAACGTATAAAGATGCTACAACTATGATGGGTTGCTATGTCTAGGATTGTGCCTTTCTTTGGCTTTTGAAATCCAATAGAACAGGAGAGAAATGGAATATGAGGAAGTCTTTCATAGGCGGCGCGTCGAATAGGCTAGGGAAGTGAATTTAAATAAAATGTGCCAAAATTCTATAATTACTCCTGTCCATACAGAAATAAATAAAATCACTCAAAATACTTCACCAGAAAGCATGACTTAGCCACAGACGAATCGAGGATCATTCGCTTTTTTTATAAATAGCTGTGGATTGTTTGGGAAGCCCGCAATTTGGGCAGAGTGCGTGGCAATAGGCCTAGATGATTATTAAGTTGCGGCTGTCAGTGAAAAGCATCTAAAATATGTGTGAAGATAATGTGTCTTGAGTAAAATGTACTGTAAAATGTTGAGACAAGAAGAAGGGGAGAAGTGTGTGGCAAAGATATAGACGAGTCTCTCTCCAGAATGGCTCAGCTATCTCCCGCCAATTCTTGCGCAATCACTGTTTCATTCTGTGAATTGTTTGCCCTTTGATTGTTTATTTTGATCAATTCCCCATTACATATGTAGCCTAATGGGGAAATGATCAAAAGAGTATCTCAATACATATAGAAAGGGAGGCAGACAGGCTGAGTAGAGAGATTAACGCAATTGAAAGAACCTGAATTTATCATATTTTCTACTGTTTTTATTTGTCGGCTTTATGAATTTTGACTTAGTTGACAATAGGCCTACTGCTGCATTGGTCTATAGGCTATGAGTTCCATGGGCTCATTTCCATGCACTCATGGATCACGGTGTATCAATGTGTCCATATGGCAGAGGCTGGTTGTCACACCTACTCCTGCTCCCTCCCACCGGCTTTCGACATCGCCGGTCTACTAACCACCGGTCCTGGCAACCCACATTGAGCACACCTGCTCCCCATTGTTAAGCACACCTGGACTTCATCACCACCCTGATTCCTTTCCCTTCATATAGCCCTCAGTTGCCGCAGTCATCAGGCAGTATTGTTTTTTGGTTATGTGCAGTACGCATCTCCTGTTTTGTATTAGCGTCATGGTTATTATTATTAAACTCACCTTCTGCACCTACTTCCAGACTCCCTGCGTATACGTTACACTGATGCTGACAGTGCACGTCAGAGCAAAAAACCAAGCCATGATGTCGAAGGAATTGTCCATAGAGCCCCGAGACAGGATTGTGTCGAGGCATAGATCTGGGGAAGGGTACCAAAACATTTCTGCAGCATTGAAGGTCCCCAAGAACACAGTGGCCTCCATCATTCTTAAATGGAAGAAGTTTGGAACCACCAAGACTCTTCCTAGAGCTGGCCGCCCAGCCAAACTGAGCAATCAGGGGAAATGGGCCTTGGTCAGGTAGGTGACCAAGAACCTGATGGTCACTCTGGCAGAGGTCCAGAGTTCCTCTGTGGAGATGGGAGAACCTTGCAGAAGGACAACCATCTCTGCAGCACTCCACCAATCAGGCCTTTATGGTAGAGTGGCCAGATGAAAGCCACTCCTCAATAAAAGGCACATGACAGCCCGCTTGGATTTTGCCAAAAGGCACCTATAGGACTCTCAGACCATGACAAACAAGATTCTCTGGTCTGATAAAACCAAGATTGAACTCTTTGGCCTGAATGCCAAGCGTCACATCTGGAGGAAACCTGGTACCATCCCTACGGTGAAGCATGGTTGTGGCAGCATCATGCTGTGGGAATGTTTTTCAGCGGCAGGGACTGGGAGACTAGTCAGGATCGTGGGAAAGATGAACGGAGCAAAGTACAGAGAGATCCTTGATGAAAACCTGCTCCAGAGCGCTCAGGACCTCAGACTGGGGCAAATGTTCCCCTTCCAACAGGACAACAACCCTAAGCACACAGCCAAGACAATGCAGGAGTGGATTCGGGACAAGTCTCTGAATGTCCTTGAGTGGCCTAGCCAGAGCCCGGACTTGAACCCGATCAAACATCTCTGGAGAGACCTGAAAATAGCTGTGCAGCGACGCTCCCCATAAGAGGATCTGCAGAGAAGAATGGGAGAAACTCCCCAAATACAGGTGTGCCAAGCTTGTAGTGTCATACCCAAGACGACTCGAGGCTGTAATCGCTGCCAAAGGTGCTTCAACAAAGTATAGAGTAAAGGGTCTGAATACTTATGTAAATGTGATATTTCAGTAGTTTATTTTTATACATTTGCCAAAATGTATAAATACCTGTTTTTGCTTCATCATGATGGGATATTGTGTGTAGATTGATGAGGGAAAAAACAATTTAATCAATTTTAGAATAAGGCTGTAACGTAACAAAATGTGGAAAAAGTGAAGGGGTCTGAATACTCTCCGAATGCACTGTAGTTAAAATAGCTTCTGAAGTTCCGTAATTGTACTGTATGTTCATTAATGGTAAAATATGGCAGTGTTTTTCCATATCCTGAAAAGTTCCTGTTTTGAAGTTAAGAGGATTTCATCCGACAGTGACGAGTACAACAGTAGGAAGCAGGACAGGTTTGCATGAGGCAAGGCCACAGCACATTGAAGAGCGGTCAGAGCTTTATGGCCATTAACACACTGTAGGGTTGAAGAGGGTTGAAGAGGAGACTCCTATGGAGAAGTCAAGTCATTCATATTCATGGTCATTACCTGATCTAATCATCCTGAGGCTCTGCTCTTGGCTAAAGCCAGTTCACGAGAGGGGGCAGACCTCCTCCCGAGTTCTGCCACGGGGCAGACAGGCAGGTAGAGCAATGTGTGTTGAGGGAAGAGGAGGCAGGATAAATTGTGACCAAATCATCCAGGGATGTCCGTGGGGCAAACAAAGAAGAAACGGAATCAACAGAAAACTGGGCAAACAGAGAAGAAACTGTATCAACAGAAAACTGGGCAAACAGAGAAGAAACTGAATCAACAGAAAACTGGGCAAACAGAGAAGAAACTGAATCAACAGAAAACTGGGCAAACTGAGAAGAAACTAGATCGATAAAACTTTTGTGAAGCTGGAGGAGCCCTGAGGCATACAGGTATGTGTTTTTTCCAAGGCTGAACTTTTGTGTTAGACTAAAACTGGGGCTATTTTTCAGAGAGTTACAGAGATTCCGAAGAACATGACTATGAGGTTGAGCTGACCTGGTCCCTAGAATTTTTAACAACCATGCTGCTGGTGCTTGTTACGTCTCCTTTTACCTCTTCTCTCTTGTTTCCTAGGATAGTAAAAAACCTTGCTGCTTGCTCGTGTTCGTTACGTCTCCTTTCAGCTCTTCTCTCAATCTCATATCAGCTGAACAAGGACACTTGTGATCACACCGAAGACCATGAGGCTTTGAAATGGAACAACAACAACAAGAAATCTACATAAGTGAGACCTTGATTAAAATGTTCCCTATCTAAATGCTTTTCAGACGTATTGTGGTTCTCAGAACCATCATTGACAGGATCGCTAGTCTCTTCAAGGTCTCTGGCTGCCTCATACAATCAGCAAGTGGCCTCCAACTGAATTACACCTGGAGAGAGAGAGACCATATGCAACATTTCATGAGGCCTAGCTAGCCATGCACACTGAAGTTTGATTAAGATGAACTAAATCAAACTTCAATTATCAAGGCTGCATACATCATGGTCAAGGGTCAAGGATAGCATCCAAATGGTCATGATGGCGATTGAAAAATTATGCCCATTCTAAACATCCCAGACATTTCGGGAAGGCCGGGGGGCCCAGCTACAGACTTCCAATGACCCCATGAAGCGGATGACGCACCCCCTTCTCTCATCCCTGTCTCTCATCACCATCCGCATGGACACTAATCTCACTCAATCTCTCTCTCAGGTGGTAACCAAGTGCCATTCTCTCACTCTCTCTGTCCCTCTCCTTCTCTATCTCTCATTCTCCCTCTCCCTCTCATTCCCTCTCTCTGTCACTCTCTCCCTCACTCGCTATTTCACTCTCTCCCTCTGAAAACTCCTAAAGTCTAGCTCCCTGCCTGTACTGTAAGCCAGTCAGGCTAATCGGATCTAATGTTGAGTGATTTATAAGTGTATGCCAAACATGACATTCCAATTGAGTCCTCCCCTGCTGCTCAGGTTCCAAAATAGAACCCCGTTAAAGATGACACGCAGCAGGCGACCAGAGCACATTGTGTCTATAAGGCCCAGTAAATGAGGAAAGGATCAGGAATAGCGAGAGACTGTGAGAGACGGTATGCCGTAGCTATAAATGTCAGATCTGGCATAATATCTGGGGCTGGGGTGTGCTTTGTCATCCTCGTTTATTTAAGGAAGTTGTTATCGGAGCTATGCTTATGCGAAGCAGCATGTCATAGGGGGCTTTCAGCTCGCTCCACGGGTCCCTTCCTCACTTATCCAACAGTCAATGTATGGCAGGAAAGAACAATGTTAGACTAACCGTCAACGTTGATGCCGATAGCACAAGCATAATAACCCTCCCTCGCAAAACCATTATAACCCCAGGGATTTTTCTACCATTGAAATCCTTGGGCGGGCCGTCTGAACGTTTTGTAAAATAAATATATATATACTGTATATATATATATATGTATTTTTCTTAAATAACTTTTTGGAATGAAAAAACTTAAACGACTAAAACCAGATATAAAGTATGTCGAAAAGATAATGGACCTATATATTTTTTATAATATAATCTTGGAGAACTAACAATCACCGTAATAGAAGATAGCCAGTCAGGGGGAATTGAAATTCAATTGTCCCTAACTGTCTAGCTTTTATTTTGGTGATCGTTAGTTATAGAAAATTTCAAAAACAATGAATTTAGTAGTATTGATTTTGTTATTATGTTTGAGCAAAAGAACACAGCATTTACCATGGCAAAATGCATCAAATGGTCTCTCAGCTCCATGGCAGAATATGTAGAATCGCAGGAAATTAGCTTTAAAACTGCAAAAAGTTCTCTCAGTTCTATGGAGAAATGTGTAGAATTGCAGGAAATTGGCTTACATTTTCCAAAATGAGACCCCTAATAAAATGTTCTCTAAAATCCTGCCACGTCGACGGGCCGACTACACTCAATGCCACGCCCCCTGCCCCGTACCTAAGCCCCTTTTTTATCCAGAAAAAACCCTGAACCCTCCCTCACTAAAGTCTCCATGATAGAAACCCTGTAAAGAACTAGCTAGCTACACAGTATATTACATTAGTTCATTCATTATGTTCTAGTACAGGGGTATTCAACTCTTACCCTACGAAGTCCGGAGCCTGCTGGTTTTCTGTTCTACCTGACAATTAATTGCACCCACCTGGTGTTCCAGGTCTAAATCAGTCCCAGAATAGAGGGGAACAATGAAAAAACACAGTGGCTTTGAGATCCAGAGTTGAGATGGAGGGTTCTAGTATGTTGTTTAATGTTTGACATGACAGTGGATATTCAGAATACTGGACATTATCGCTAGCTCCTTTCTCTGTGGTCTTTAATGTGTGTCATTACAACGCTTCAGTCCGCTCTGGTGAAGGCTGTCCGGCCCTGCCTCTGTTGAAAGGCCATTTCACTGGACTGGTCATTAAAATGTGGGCGACGGACACACACACACACATTAAAACGGACGGGGGCTGTTGGTCCAGAGTCAGGTCGCTCTGCTCTGCTCGCCTCCTAATGTCCTTTAATCATTGGAGGGAAAGGGCCCGGCGCTCAGGTCACTCTGCTCTCAACGAGCAGCGCTGCACTCAGAGACAGTATGAAGAGTATCCAATTAATTCCTAGGGGTCCTGACCCCTGAATCCATAATGAAAGTTGGGCCAGGCAGACGATGCTGCCAGAGTTGAATAGACAGAGCAGAGCAGAACACTGACAGCTATAGCTCCTCCATCTCCCTTTACATATGCACGTAAGTGCGCATGTGCATGCACACAGACACACATTCACTCACACACACACACACCACACACACTCCCTCTCTCTCACACACACACGCAGTACAGTACACCCACACACACATTCTCTCGCTCGCTCTCTCACACACACACACACACAGTACACACACAGTGTGAAAACTGACAATGTCAGGATTGTTAATCCCATGATGTGTAAATTATCAATCAACAGTAAATGTCAGAGGGAGAGGATCTACCCTCATGAATGATGGATATATATATATATATCTCTGCTTGCCATATCTTAGTATCCCTGTTTGTTTTCTCATAGTATACATCCCAAATGGCACCCTATTCCCTTTATGGTGCACTACTTTTTTACCAGGGCTCTGGTGAAAGGTAGTGCACTATGTAGGGAATAGGGTGTCATTTGGAACGCAACTCCAGTCTCCTCGCCATTGTATTATAGAGTGGGACAGTGCTTCTGAGGGCTTAGACTACATCTCCAGAGGTAATGCAGTTCATCCCTTACAGCAGCCGCAATACCTGAATCCCAATGACATTACCATACTGCTCCACTGGCTGCCCGGCTAGCTGCAGACACAAGCAGAGGAGGGTGAGGGAAGAGGTGAGGAGGAAGGAGGAGGAAAGGAGGGATGGGGAGGGATTGACCCAAATGATACTCTCGCTGCTTTTGGATTGATTTTCTCTCTCTCTCTCTCTCTCTCTCTCTCTCTCTCTCTCTCTCTCTCTCTCTCTCTCTCTCTCTCTCTCTCTCTCTCTCTCTCTCTCTCTCTCTCTCTCTCTCTCTCTCTCTCTCTCTCTCTCTCTCTCTCTCTCTCTCTCTCTCTCTCTCTCTCTCTCTCTCTCTCTCTCTCTCTCTCTCTCTCTCTCTCAAGCACATTGTGGAGGTGTGAGATATATTTAATATTCTAAATGCAAAAGAATTGAAAGCCTGCACAAACTTTCGTATCCATTTCCAGTAACAATATATGTGCACGTAGGGGTGCTAGAAAGGAGCCTACCCTTCTTCTCTCTTTACCTGCTTAGGGAAATGCTGCACAGCGGGTACTGGCATCCAACCTCTATGGGGATCAGGTCTTCTACCCCTTTGAGGACATCAACTCCAGTGGGTGAAAATGTACCACAAGGGGCTATCTATACGCATCTCTGTGAGAAAATAGGGCTACATAATTCATTCACAAACACACACACAAGCACGCACGCACGCACACACACACACACACACGCACACAACCAAAGTCTCTTTTCACATTCCGTATGTGTTTGCCCTGGCAGTATTTTATGAATACCAGCATGTGTTGTATCTGTTTATTTACAGCTGCTTGTTTGCTATCTAAACATTCATCTCGATGGGACCCCTGCTTGATTAATTCATTAGGACTTATTAATTAAATTAGCATTTTCCACAGCTGGGCTTCTAATTGCAAATTCATAGCGAGTGTTCAAACATCAGAATAATATTTGCCCCTACACTATGTTTAATAACAGTTGACAATAATGTACAGTGAGGGAAAAAAGTATTTGATCCCCTGCTGATTTTGTACGTTTGCCCACTGACAAAGAAATGATCAGTCTATAATTTTAATGGTAGGTTTATTTTAACAGTGAGAGACAGAATAACAACAACAAAATCCAGAAAAATACATGTCAAAAATTTTATAAATTGATTTGCATTTTAATGAGGGAAATAAGTATTTGACCCCTCTGCAAAACATGACTTAGTACTTGGTGGCAAAACCCTTGTTGGCAATCACAGAGGTCAGACGTTTCTTGTAGTTGGCCACCAGGTTTGCACACATCTTAGGAGGGATTTTGTCCCACTCCTCTTTGCAGATCTTCTCCAAGTCATTAAGGTTTCGAGGCTGACATTTGGCAACTCGAACCTTCAGCTCACTCCACAGATTTTCTATGGGATTAAGGTCTGGAGACTGGCTAGGCCACTCCAGGACCTTAATGTGCTTCTTCTTGAGCCACTCGTTTGTTGCCTTGGCCGTGTGTTTTGGGTCATTGTCATGCTGGAATACCCATCCACGACCCATTTTTAATGCCCTGGCTGAGGGAAGGAGGTTCTCACCCAAGATTTGACGGTACATGGCCCCGTCCATCGTCCCTTTGATGCGGTGAAGTTGTCCTGTCCCCTTAACAGAAAAACACCCCCAAAAGCATAATGTTTCCACCTCCATGTTTGACGGTGGGGATGGTGTTCTTGGGGTCATAGGTAGCATTCCTCCTCCAAACACGGCGAGTTGAGTTGATGCCAAAGAGCTCGATTTTGGTCTCATCTGACCACAACACTTTCACACAGTTCTCCTCTGAATCATTCAGATGTTCATTGGCAAACTTCAGACGGGCATGTATATGTGCTTTCTTGAGCAGGGGGACCTTGCGGGCGCTGCAGGATTTCAGTCCTTCACAGCTTGGTGTGTTACCAATTGTTTTCTTGGTGACTATGGTCCCAGCTGCCTTGAGATAATTGACAAGATCCTCCCGTGTAGTTCTGGGCTGATTCCTCACCGTTCTCATGATCATTGCAACTCCACGAGGTGAGATCTTGCATGGAGCCCCAGGCCGAGGGAGATTGACAGGTCTTTTGTGTTTCTTCCATTTGTGAATAATCGCACCAACTGTTGTCACCTTCTCACCAAGCTGCTTGGCGATGGTCTTGTAGCCCATTCCAGCCTTGTGTAGGTCTACAATCTTGTCCCTGACATCCTTGGAGAGCTCTTTGGTCTTGGCCATGGTGGAGAGTTTGGAATCTGATTGATTGATTGCTTCTGTGGACAGGTGTCTTTTATACAGGTAACAAACTGAGATTAGGAGCACTCCCTTTAAGAGTGTGCTCCTAATCTCAGCTCGTTACCTGTATAAAAGACACCTGGGAGCCAGAAATCTTTCTGATTGAGAGGGGGTCAAATACTTATTTCCCTCATTAAAATGCGATATCAATTTATAATATTTTTGACATGGGTTTTTTCTGGATTTTGTTGTTGTTATTCTGTCTCTCACTGTTCAAATAAACCTACCATTAAAATTATAGACTGATCATTTCTTTGTCAGTGGGCAAACATACAAAATCAGCAGGGAATCAAATACATTTTTCCCTCACTGTATATATTGAGGTGAGAGCATTGGAAATGCTTTTGGCGGTTGACCTGCTTCTGTTTTGTGGGTGGCACTGGGTCCTGGCCTCTCGGGGGCCTAGGGATCCGGGGGGACGGGGGTGGTATGCTGATCACTGGGATGACGGCCCAACTTGGGATGGGGAGGGGCTTTAGCGGGGGGAATAGTGGAGAACAATTGGAGGGTTACTTAGTTGCAATGCAAATATTATGGTACAGCTATATGGACACTCAATCACTATGGTATTTTTTATTGGTAAATTTACAAACATATATAATGATAAATAGATTTGAAACTTCTATCTCATTATTGTATGTGGTGAAATAAGTATAGCCAGTTATAATTGTAATTGCTTAGCAGATAATAACAAAAGAAGAACAATATTTACATGGCTGAAAGAGAAGGGATATAATATCTATTGTTTACAGGAAACTCATTCAACAATTCTAGATGAAGTTGCGTGGGAAAAGGAATGGGGGGGGCAACTATACTTCTCCCATGGGCAAAGAAACTCAAAAGCGTGATGATATTAATTAACAGTAATTTCGATCCGAATGTGCAAATTGTCCAAACAGATCCGCAAGGTAGATGGATTATTTTAAATATGTTATTGGAACATAAACAGATATGGCTCATTAATCTTTACGGACCAAATAATGATGATCCACACTTCTTTGACAATATATATATATATATATATATATATATATATATATATATATATATATATATATATATATATATATATATATATAATAGATTATCAACCCTGCAAGCAATACAAGACTCTATTATTATGGTGGGAGATTATAATACCGTTTTAAATAGCTCTATGGACCGTAAAGGAAATCACACTACAAACTATCACCCTCATGCTCTTAAGGAAATCGTGAATGTCATGGATACATTAGAACTAGTAGATATATGGAGGCTTAAATATCCTGATCTAGTGAGATAAACATGGCGGAGACTCAATCAAGCTAGTCGTCTTGACTTCTTTCTTATGTCATTCTCGTTGGCACCAAAAGTTTAAAAAGTGTTGATAGGGGACAGAACGCGGTTCGACCATCATATAATTGGCATATACATTACTCTTACTAAATTTCCACGTGGGCGAGGATATTGGAAATGTAATCAAAGCCTATTGGATGATAACTGGTTTTTAACTAGGACAGAGGAATTCATAACTGTAAATGGTAGATTATCAGACACTCATGAAGAAGGTCTGATTTCATTATTACTAAAACAGGATACAAGTGTAAAATATAAAGATCCAGTCCATTTAGAAAATTGGAGGCCCCTTACACTTCAGTGTTGTGATGCAAAAATTCTAGCAAAATGTATAGCGCATAGAATTAAAAAGGTATTGTCGGACATTATTCATTCTAATCAGACAGGTATTTTACATGGACGATACATTGGAGATAATATAAGGCAAGTACTGGAAACAATAGAACACTATGAAAAATCAGGCCTGCTATTCATAGCAGACTTTGAAAAGGCATTTGATAAAGTACGACTGGGGTTTATATATAAATGCCTGGAGCATTTCAATTTTGGAGAACCTCTTATAAAATGGGTTAAAATCATGTATAGTAACCCTAGGTGTAAAATAGTAAATAATGGCTATTTCTCTGAAAGTTTTAAACTGTCAAGAGGAGTGAAACAAGGTTGTCCACTATCGGCATATCTATTTATTATGGCCATCGAAATGTTAGCTATTAAAATCAGATCCAACAATAATATCAAGGGATTAGAAATCCAGGGCTTAAAAACAAAGGTGTCATTGTACGCAGATGATTCATGTTTTCTTTTAAATCCACAACTTGAATCCCTCCACAGCCTCATAGAGGATCTAGATACATTTTCTAACCTCTCTGGATTACAACCAAATTATGATAAATGTACTATATTACGTATTGGATCACTAAAAAATAAAAAAATTTCATTACCATGTAGTTTACCAATAAAATGGTCTGATGGTGATGTGGATATACTCAAAATACATATCCCAACTGAAATAAATCATCTCACTCTGTCACGATCGCTGGAGGAAGTGGACCAAGGCGCAGCGTGGAATGCGAACATACTTTTATTTTTAATGATCACACAAACAAAACAACAAAACGATACGTGACGTCCTTGGCAATAGACACTAACCAAACATGGAACAAGATCCCACAAACACTGTGGCAAAACAGGCTACCTAAGTATGGTTCCCAATCAGAGACAACAAGCAACAGCTGATTCACGTTGCCTCTGATTGAGAACCACACCGGCCAACATAGAAACAAATGAACTAGATAAACAACCTAGCACACAAAACACATAGAAACAACCCACCCTGGCTCAACATAACAGAGTCCCAGAGCCAGGGCGTGACACACTCCAATACATTTTAATAGAAAGTTAGCAAAAATAGATAAGATCTTGCTACCATGGAAAGGTAAATACCTGTCAATTTGTGGAAAAATCACCCTGATTAACTCTTTAGTATTATCCCAGTTTACCTATATACTTATGGTCTTGCCTACGCCTAGCGAACAGTTTTTTAGATTATATGAGAAAAGATATTCAATTTTATTTGGAACGGCAAGCCAGACAAAATTAAACTGGCCTATTTATAAAATGAATATGAATTCGGAGGACGGGAAATATTAAATATTAAAGCATTAGACCTATCACTAAAAGCTTCAGTCATACAAAAGTTATACTTAAATCCGAACTGGTTCTCTAGCAAATTAGTAAGATTGTCTCACCCAATGTTCAAGAATGGCCTTTTTCCCTTTATTCAGATTACAACCTCTCACCTTCAGTTATTTGATAAGGAAATCATCTCCCAAATATCACTATTTCTAAAACAAGCCATAGAAAGTTGGTTGCAATTTCAATTGAACCCTCCAGAAATGACAGAACAAATAATGCAACAAATATTGTGGTTAAACTCAAATATACTAATTGATAAAAAAAAACAAAGGTATAATCTTCGTAAATGATATCATAGGTAGGACTGGTGGAGTTATGTCGCACATGTAGCTAACAAAAACATATGAAATGCTCTACCCAAAATTTCTACCAAATAATTGCAGCATTACCGCAAAAATGGAAGAGTAAAGTGGAAGGGGGAAAATGTAAGGAACTTGTCTGTCGGCCCTGCATTAAAGAACATAATTAGTTAAAGAAAATTGTGATAAATAAAAAAGTATACCAGTTTCATTTAAGGACCAAAAGGATTGACAGCCGTCCCATATAGATTGCAAAATAGTTGGGAAGAGATTTTTGACGTACCGATTCCATGGCATAGTGTTTATGAACTGATACGCAAAACGACGCCGGATTCAAATCTTAGAATTTTTCAATTTAAATTATTACACAAAATTCTTGCTACCAATAGAATGGTATTTATATGGGGGATATCTTCCCAGCTCTGCAGATTTTGCTGCGAAGAGACAGAATCATTAGATCATTTGTTTTGGTACTGTCCATTTGTAGCCTGTTTTTGGACACAGGTCCAGGAATGGCTAAAGGATTGCAATATTTACCTGGAGCTAACCCTGCAGATAGCACTACTGGGTGATCTGAAAAGTCATAGTCAATCAATCAATAATATAATAATACTATTAGCAAAAACATTTATTTTCAATTTACACTCTGTAGAAACAATGAGAATAGAAAGGTTCAGGACCTTTGTAAAACATCACAGTACAGTTGAAAAATATATGGCAAATAGAAATCCAATATTGATGGTGTTACAAGATAGATGGGAGGTGTTGAATGGAGTTGAAGGATGGTACTAATAACAACTAACAACAACAAGATAACTAATGTAAAGCATACTGTGTCCATAATAAGTATATAGGTTATAGGTTGAGAGCTTTTGTGAAAGAGCACAGTTAAGATATGGCATATAGAAGCAAACCGGATGGACATCATAAAAATGATCGGACAGGTTGAGGGTAGAGGAAGTTCAGGAGTAAAAACAAACAAAATAGAATTATTGTAAAATTGACTGTGTCCATAAAATGTATATAGTATGTATAAGCTGGAAGTGGAGGCCTAAGCATTGCTGTTCACTAGTTTACTCCAATTAGGGAAGGGGTGGGTTGGAAAGTAATAAAGGGAAATATATTTAAAAAAAAGGAGATGTACAGTGGGGAGAACAAGTATTTGATACACTGCCGATTTTGCAGGTTTTCCTACTTACAAAGCATGTAGGTCTGTAATTTTTATCATAGTTACACTTCAACTGTGAGAGACGGAATCTAAAACAAAAATCCAGAAAATCACATTGTATGATTTTTAAGTAATTAATTTGCATTTTATTGCATGACATAAGTATTTGATCACCTACCAATCAGTAAGAATTCCGGCTCTCATAGACCTGTTAGTTTTTCTTTAAGAAGCCCTCCTGTTCTCCACTCATTACCTGTATTAACTGCACCTGTTTGAACTCGTTACCTGTATAAAAGACACCTGTCCCACACTCAATCAAACAGACTCTAACCTCTCCACAATGGCCAAGACCAGAGAGCTATGTAAGGACATCAGGGATAAAATTGTAGACCTGCACAAGGCTGGGATGGGCTACAGGACAATAGGCAAGCAGCTTGGTGAGAAGGCAACAACTGTTGGCGCAATTATTAGAAAATGGAAGAAGTTCAAGATGATGGTCAATCAACCTCGGTCTGGGGCTCCATGCAAGATCTCACCTCGTGGGGCATCAATGATCATGAGGAAGGTGAGGGATCAGCCCAGAATTACACGGCAGGACCTGGTCAATGACCTGAAGAGAGCTGGGACCACAGTCTCAAAGAAAACCATTAGTAACACACTACGCCGTCATGGATTAAAATCCTGCAGCGCACGCAAGGTCCCCCTGCTCAAGCCAGCGCATGTCCAGGCCCGTCTGAAGTTTGCCAATGACCATCTGGATGATCCAGAGGAGGAATGGGAGAAGGTCATGTGGTCTGATGAGACAAAAATAGAGCTTTTTGGTCTAAACTCCACTTGCCGTGTTTGGAGGAAGAAGAAGGATGAGTACAACCCCAAGAACACCATCCCAACCGTGAAGCATGGAGGTGGAAACATCATTCATCGGGGATGCTTTTCTGCAAAGGGGACAGGACGACTGCACCGTATTGAAGGGAGGATGGATGGGGCCATGTATCGCGAGATCTTGGCCAACAACCTCCTTCCCTCAGTAAGAGCATTGAAGATGGGTCGTGGCTGGGTCTTCCAGCATGACAACGACCCGAAACACACAGCCAGGGCAACTAAGTAGTGGCTCCGTAAGAAGCATCTCAAGGTCCTGGAGTGGCCTAGCCAGTCTCCAGACCTGAACCCAATAGAACATCTTTGGAGGGAGCTGAATGTCCATATTGCCCAGCGACAGCCCCGAAACCTGAAGGATCTGGAGAAGGTCTGTATGGAGGAGTGGGCCAAAATCCCTGCTGCAGTGTGTGCAAACCTGGTCAAGACCTACAGGAAACGTATGATCTCTGTAATTGCAAACAAAGGTTTCTGTACCAAATATTAAGTTCTGCTTTTCTGATGTATCAAATACTTATGTCATGCAATAAAATGCAAATTAATTACTTAAAAATCATACAATGTGATTTTCTGGATTTTTGTCTCTCACAGTTGAAGTGTAGCTATGATAAAAATTGCAGACCTCTACATGCTTTGTAAGTAGGAAAACCTGCAAAATCGGCAGTGTATCAAATACTTGTTCTCCCCACTGTGTATATATATATATATATATATATATATATATATATATATATATATATATATATATATATATATATATATATATATATATATATATGTATGTATGTATATGTGTAATGTGTGTGATAGAAGGAGTCAGGAGAAGGAGAGTAATATGCATCCAAAGAGTTTATTCCGTCAATAAACAGTTGTGCAAGCATGCGACAACAAAACTCAGGCACAGGGGAAATATCTACCCTGGCAACAACAAGGTAAGGGTAGCTCAACCGAGCTACACACAGCTCACTACAAACAATCACCCACACAGACAAGGAAGCAGAGGGAACACTTATACAATGACTAATTGGGGATAAGGACCAGGTGTGTGTGATTAATTAGACAAGACAAGTGGAGTGATGATAAATGGATCGGCAGCAGCTAGTAAGCCGGTGACGACGAACGCCGAAACCTGCCCGAACAAGGAGGGGAGGCAGCCTCGGCGGAAGTCGTGACAGTACCCCGGCCCCGGCAGGGCGAGACGGATGGCGATGGTGGAAATCCCGTAACATGGAGGGAATCGAGGATATCCCTCACCGGGCCCCAGCACCGTTCCTCCGGACCGTACCCTTCCCACTCCACGAGGTACTGAAGGACCCCCACCCGACGCCTCGAATCCAGGATGGAACGGACCGAGTACGCCGGGGCCCCCTCGATGTCCAGAGGAGGTGGAGGGACCTCCCACACCTCAGACTCCTGGAGCGGACCAACTACCACCGGCCTGAGGAGAGACACATGAAACGAGGGGTTAATACGGTAATCAGGGGGAAGTATATGTGACCTCGTTGACTCTCCTCAGGACTTTGAACGGCCCCACAAACCACAGGCTCAACTTCCGGCAGGGCAGGCGGAGGGGCAGATTCCGGTTTGAGAGCCAGACTCGATCCCCCGGTACAAAGACGGGGGCCTCACTGCGGTGGCGGTCAGCGTTGGCCTTCTGACGACGCACGGCGCGTTGGAGGTGAACGTCTCCTCCGCGCGCCGAAACCAGTCATCCACCGCAGGAGCCTCTGGTGCCACGGTTGGTAATCTAGAATACACTGGAAAGCCGTTAGGTTAGTGGAGGAGTGGCGGAGAGAGTTCTGGGCATATTCTGCCCATGGCAAGAACACCAACCACTCCCCCGGCCGGTCCTGGCAGTAGGACCGCAGGAACCTACCCACGTCCTGATTTATCCGTTCCACCTGCCCATTACTCTCGGGGTGGAACCCAGAGGTCAGGCTGACCGACACCCCCAGTTGTTCCATGAACGCCTTCCAGACCTTGGACGTGAACTGGGGACACTATATCCTCTGGTACCACGTAGTGCCGGAAGACATGAGTAAACAGGGACTCCGCAGTCTGTAGGGCTGTGGGGAGACCGGGCAGAGGAAGGAGGCGGCAGAACTTTGAGAAGCGGTCCACAACGACCAGGATGGTGGTGTTACCTTGGGAGAGGGGAAGATCAGTCAGAAAATCAATGCTAAGGTGAGACCATGGTCATTGTGGAACTGGTAACGGTTTTAGCTTACCCGCTGGGAGGTGCCTAGGTGCCTTACTCTGGAGACGTACATCCTTAGCCAAGGTAGGCCACCAGTACTTTCTGCTCAGGCAGTGCACTGTACGACCGATACCTGGGTGACCAGAGGAGGGTGATGTGTGTGCCCAGAAGATCAGATGATGACGGATAAGAGCAGGCACGTACTGCAGCCCAGCTGGACACTGCGGTGGAGATGGATCTGTGCGTAATGCCTGCTCTATATCCGCGTCCATCGCCCATACTACCGGCGTCACAATGCGGGAGGCCGGGAGTATGGGGGTGTTGTCTCTGGGCTTCTCCTCTGTGTCATACAGCCGGGACAGTGCGCCTGCCTTCACGTTCTTCGTACCCGGAATGTATGATAACGTAAAATCAAACCGGGTGAAGAATAGGGCCCGCCTGGCCTGGCGAGGATTCAGCCTCCTCGCTGCCCAGATGTACTCCAGGTTACAGTGGTCCGCCCAGACGAGGAAAGGGTGTTTCGCCCCTTCGAGACAAATTTCTCCACACGGTCAAAATTCGGACAACAGCCAACAGCTCCTGATCACCAACATCGTAGTTCTGCTCCGCCGGGCTGAGCTTCCTCGAGAAGAAGGCACAGGGGCGGAGCTTAGGTGGCGTGCCCGAGCGTTGGGATAGGACAGCGCCCATCCCTACCTTGGACGCATCCACCTCCACTACAAACGGTAGTGATGGATCGGGGAGGGCTAGTACCGGAGCTGAGGTGAACAGACCCCGCAGTCTCCTGAAGGCCAGATCCATCTCAGCAGACCAGCGGAGCCGGGACGGCCCACCCTTCAACAGGGATGTGATGGGAGCTGCAACCTTGCCAAAGCCCTTTGATAGTAGTTGGCAAAGCCAAGGAATCGCTGCACCTCCTTAACCGTGGTTGGAGTCGGCGAATTACGCACGGCTGAAATGCGATCACCCTCCATCTCCACCCCTGAGGTGGAAATGCGGTATCCAAGGAAGGAGATGGACTGCTGGAAAAACATACACTTCTCTGCCTTAGCATTAAGGTCATTCTCCAACAGTAGGGCCAGCACCTTGCGAACCAGGGACACATGCTCAGTGCGAGTAGCGGAATACACCAGGATGTCATCCATGTAGACCACTACACCGCAACCAAGCATGTCCCAAAACACCTCGTTCACAAAGGACTGGAAAACTGAGGGAGCATTCATCAAACCATAGGGCATCACCAGGTATTCATAATGCCCCGTGGTTGTGCTGAATGCTGTCTTCCACTCATCTCCCTCTCGGATACGCACCAGGTTGTACGCTCTCCTGAGATCCAATTTGGTGAAGAAGCGCACCCCATGCATCGATTCAACCACTGAAGGAATGAGGGGGAGAGGATAACTAAATCTGATTTGTCTCCCTGTTCAGTGGTCGATAATCAATGTACGGGCGCAGACCTCCGTCCTTCTTCTTCACAAAGAAGAAACTTGAGGAGGCGGGTGAAGTGGAGGGACGTATATACCCCTGACGCAGGGACTCGGTGACATATGTCTCCATAGCCACCGTTTCCGCCTGTGACAGGGGGTATATATGACTCCTGGGAGGTACAGCGTCTCCCCCGCCCGGTGAGGTGGTAACTTAGTCGCCTGCCTTTTAGAGAACGCTTGCGCCAGATCACGGTATTCGGGGGGAATGCGCACGGTGGAGGTACTATCTGGACTTTCCATCGTGGTTGCACCAACGGAAACACCTAGACACCTAACCTGACACTCACGCGACCACCCCATGAGAGCCCTCTGCGGCCATGAGAAGGTGGGGTTGTGGAGTGCTAACCAAGGGATACCTAATACCACAGGGAAAGCAGGTGATTCAATAATCGAAAAAATCACCTGTTCAAAATGATTCTCCTGGGTGATCATGGTGACTGGTATAGTGACTTCCGTAACAAATCCGGACCCTAATGGTCGACTATCGAGTGCTCTGAGGGGACGTGGAATGGAGAGGGGAACCAATGAAATGCCTTTGACGGCGTGCGAATGCCCTATCCATAAAGTTCCCAGCTGCGCCTGAATCGACTAGCGCCTTACACTGGGGAACTACCATGTGATCGGGAAAGTGGATAGGTAGGGTACAGTGTGCAACAGAGGGCTCTGAACAACTGTGGGTGTCTAGGCCCAAAAGAACGTTGACGACGACGTGTGGTGGATTGTCCCTTTGTGCCACCAGAGTGGCACTGTCGCTGTCCTCCTTCGCTCTCTCGGCCGGCGGCTCCACCCAGCTCCATCGGCTCGAGGTCCGAGTCTTCCAGGGTGGAAACAGGCAGACCCCTACCAGGACGTCCTCTGGCTGCCAGCATGTTGTCCAACCGTATGGCCATGTCCACCAGTTTATCGAAGGACAACATGGTGTCCCGGCAGGCTAGCTCCCGTCGGACGTCCTCCCGCAGATGGCACCGGAAATGGTCGATCAGGGCCCGCTCGTTCCACCCGGACCCCGCTGCCAGCGTCCGGAACTGCAATGCGAAGTCCTGCACGGTCCTCGTCCCCTGCCTCAGGTGGACCAGTCGCTCACCCGCCTCTCGACCCTCGTGTGAGTGGTCGAATACCGCCCGAAAGAGGCGAGAGAACTCCCTGTAGTCCTCCAATGTGGCTCCTCCTTCGTTCCACACCACGTTGGCCCACTCCAGGGCTTTCCCGCAGAGGCAGGAAACGAGGACGGACACCTTCTCCCGCTCCGATGATGCCGGCCTGATGCTGGCGAAGTAAAGCTCCAATTGGTAGTAAAGACCCATGGGGCGGCGCACAATTTGACCAGCGTCGTCCAGGGTAGGGGAGGGAATGGCCGGCAAGGATGTAGCTCAGTTGGTAGAGCATGGCGTTTGCAACGCCAGGGTTGTGGGTTCGATTCCCAAGGGGGCCAGTATAATAAAAATATATTAAAAATTAAATTAAATGTATGCACTCACTAAATGTATGCACTGTAAGTCGCTCTGGATAAGAGCGTCTGCTAAATGACTAAAATGTAAATGTAAATGTAATTGGAGGTGGAATCCCTGGCACAGAGCCGCTGTCCCCTCAAACGCCCGTGGTCGGGATATCTGGATCCCTCCTAGTGCTGGGGTGTAGGTGGCTGGATCCGGTTGGCCAGCTGGTCTCGACAGATCGGGTCTGCTCCTCTCCAGGCATTGGACGACCTGAAGAACCCGATCTATCGCTTCCCCCAAGCTGGCCAGCATCATGGAGTGCTCCTGGACCCGTGCCACGACTCCAGGCATGCGCTCTTCTCCCGCTGACTCCATAGCGGGTGGGTGATTCTGTGATGCGTGTGATAGAAGGAGTCAGGTGCAGGAGAGTAATACGCATCCAAATAGTTTATTCCGTCGATAAACAGTTGCGCAAGCATGCGACAACAAAACTCAGGCACAGGGGAAATATCTACCCTGGCAACAACAAGGTAAGGATAGCTCAACCGAGCTACACACAGCTCACTACGAACAATCACCCACACAGACAAGGAAGCAGAGGGAACGCTTATACAATTACTAATTGGGGATAAGGACCAGGTGTGTGTGATTAATTAGACAAGACAAGTGGAGTGATGATAAATGGATCGGCAGCAGCTAGTAAGCCAGTGACGACGAACGCCGAAACCTGCCCGAACAAGGAGGTGAGGCAGCCTCGGCGGAAGTCGTGACAATATGTATTTATATGTATGTATGTGCATATGTATGTGTATGTATATACAGTGGGGAGAACAAGTATTTGATACACTGCCGATTTTGCAGGTTTTCCTACTTACAAAGCATGTAGAGGTCTGTAATTTTTATCATATGTACACTTCAACTGTGAGAGACGGAATCTAAAACAAAAATCCAGAAAATCACATTGTATGATTTTTAAGTAAGTAATTTGCATTTTATTGCATGACATAAGTATTTGATACATCAGAAAAGCAGAACTTAATATTTGGTACAGAAACCTTTGTTTGCAATTACAGAGATCATACGTTTCCTGTAGGTCTTGACCAGGTTTGCACACACTGCAGCCGGGATTTTAGCCCACTCCTCCATACAGACCTTCTCCAGATCCTTCAGGTTTCGGGGCTGTCGCTGGGCAATACGGACTTTCAGCTCCCTCCAAAGATTTTCTATTGGGTTCAGGTCTGGAGACTGGATAGGCCACTCCAGGACCTTGAGATGCTTCTTACGGAGACACTCCTTAGTTGCCCTGGCTGTGTGTTTCGTGTCATTGTCATGCTGGAAGACCCAGCCACGACCCATCTTCAATGCTCTTACTGAGGGAAGGACGTTGTTGGCCAAGATCTCGCGATCCATGGCCCCATCCATCCTCCCCTAAATACGGTGCAGTCGTCCTGTCCCCTTTGCAGAAAAGCATCCCCAAAGAATAATGTTTCCACTGCCACGCTTCACGGTTGGGATGGTGTTCTTGGGGTTGTACTCATCCTTCTTCTTCCTCCAAACACGGCGAGTGGAGTTTAGACCAAAAAGCTTATATTTTTGTCTCATCAGACCGCATGACCTTCTCCCATTCCTCCTCTGGATCATCCAGATGGTCATTGGCAAACTTCAGACGGGCCTGGACATGCGCTGGCTTGAGCAGGGGGACCTTGCGTGCGCTGCAGGATTTTAATCCATGACGGCGTAGTGTGTTACTAATGGTTTTCTTTGAGACTGTGGTCCCAGCTCTCTTCAGGTCATTGACCAGGTCCTGCCGTGTAGTTCTGGGCTGATCCCTCACCTTCCTCATGATCATTGATGCCCCACGAGGTGAGATCTTGCATGGAGCCCCAGACCGAGGGTGATTGACCGTCATCTTGAACTTCTTCCATTTTCTAATAATTGCGCCAACAGTTGTTGCCTTCTCACCAAGCTGCTTGCCTATTGTCCTGTAGCCCATCCCAGCCTTGTGCAGGTCTACAATTGTATCCCTGATGTCCTTACACAGCTCTCTGGTCTTGGCCATTGTGGAGAGGTTGGAGTCTGTTTGATTGAGTGTGTGGACAGGTGTCTTTTATACAGGTAACGAGTTCAAACAGGTGCAGTTAATACAGGTAATGAGTGGAGAACAGGAGGGCTTCTTAAAGAAAAACGGACAGGTCTGTGAGAGCCGGAATTCTTACTGGTTGGTAGGTGATCAAATACTTATGTCATGCAATAAAATGCAAATTAATTACTTAAAAATCATACAATGTGATTTTCTGGATTTTTGTTTTAGATTCCGTCTCTCACAGTTGAAGTTTACCTATGATAAAAATGACAGACCTCTCTCTACATGCTTTGTAAGTAGGAAAACCTGCAAAATCGGCAGTGTATCAAATACTTGTTCTCCCCAATGTATTTATATATATTTGCGAGAATAAAAACATATGGGGGATTGGAAGTGATGCAGACAATTACATTGATGGAAGTTACAATCTATCTGCAATATTAAAGCTGATCTACCCCCTAAAAAAGAAAAGCATGGCACTCCAACTGCCGATGTCAAATACAATACAATGCGTCATTATTAAAAGCAAGTTTGAGGTCAGTGGAGCAAATCGTAATACAGTAGCTTCATGAATTGTAATGAGGGATGTTCGATTAGTTGTTGAGTTCACTGATGTCTGTCAAGTACTCCAACTTGTCCCTGTGGTAATGCAACTATACTGCATGAGAAAAGCACTGTCATGCCATGTTATGACATAGAAAAAAAAAAAAAAAAGAGAGAGAGAGAGATAGAGAGAGAGAGAGAGAGAGAACGAGAGGAGAGTTACATGGGTTGGCGTTGGAAGTGAATGACGGAATAAAGCATTTCCATAATTCAAGACATTGGGTTCCTTTTTAAACCACACCAGCGGTGGCGAGGAGGCATCGGGGGAACAGGCCGTTTAATGAACACATTCAAGGCTGTAAAGAGCAGAGTGGCTTGACACAGTTTTAACCACCGCTGGGCTGAGGCTCCTACAGTGTTTGTGTGTGTTTGTGTGTGTGTGTGTGTGTGTGTGTGTGTGTGTGTGTGTGTGTGTGTGTGTGTGTCTCTCTGTCTGTCTGTCTGTCTGTCTGTCTGTCTGTCTGTCTGTCTGTCTGTCTGTCTGTCTGTCTGTCTGTCTGTGACACACTAAAAACAAATGGTTGTAAATAGTGCCAAATACGTTTTTTGGGGCTTGTAACCACAGCGGAACCCTTTTTGGTGGTATATGGAACCTTTTACTAAGGTTCTATAAATAACCATTAAAAAAAGGTTATATAAAGAACCATGCTCATACGGTTCTAAATGGAACCTGTATGGTGCTATAAAACACCCTTTCCTAAGGTTCTATTCTGAACAAAAATATAAATGCAACATGCAATGACTTCAAAGATTTGACTGAGTTACAGTTCATATAAGGACATCAGTCAATTCAAATAATTAATTAGGCCCTAATCTATGGATTTCACATAACTGGGAATACAGATAAGCATCTGTTGGTCACAGATACCTTTAAAAAAAAAGGTAGGGGCATGGACCAGAAAACCACCATTTGCCTCATGCAGTGCGACACATCTCCTTTGCATAGAGTTGATCAGGCTGTTGATTGTGGCCTGTGGAATGTTGTCCCACTCCTCTTCAATGGCTGTGTGAAGTTGCTGGATATTGGCGGGAACTGGAACACGCTGTCGTACACGTCGATCCAGAGCGCCCCAAACATGTCTGGTGAGTATGCAGGCCATGAAAGAACTAGGACATTTTCAGCTTGTGTACAGATCCTTGCGACATGGGGCCGTGCATTATCATGCTGAAACATGAGGTGATGGCGGCAGATGAATGGCACGAAAATGGGCCTCAGGATCTCAACACGGTATCTCGTTGTCCGTAGCTTATGCATGCCCATACCATAACCCCACCGCCACCATGGGGCTCTCTGTTCATAACGTTGACATCAGCAAAACATCTCGCCCACACGACACAATACACGTGGTCTGCAGTTGTGAGGCCGGTTGGACGTACTGGAGACAGCTTATGGTAGAGAAATTAACATTCAATTCTCTGGCAACAACTCTGGTGGACATTCCTGCAGTCAGCATGCCAATTGTACTCTCCCTCAAAACATGAGACATCTGTGGCATTGTGTTGTGTGACAAAACTGCACATTTTAGAGTGGCCTTTTATTGTCCCCAGCACAAGGTGCACCTGTGTAATGATCATGCTGTTTAATCAGCTTATTGATATGCCACACCTGTCAGGTGGATGGATTATCTTGGCAAAGGATAAATGTTCACTAACAGGAATGTAAACAAATTTGTGGACAAAATATGAGAGAAATAAGCTTTTTGTAGATATGGAAAATTTCAGGAATCTTTTATTTCAGCTCATGAAACATGGTACCAACACTTCACATGCTGCATTTATAATTTTGTTCAGTGTATAAAGAACCATTAAAAAAGGGTTCTATATAGCACCAAAAAAGGGTTCCACTATGGTTACATTTACATTTAAGTCATTTAGCAGACGCTCTTATCCAGAGCGACATACAAATTGGTGCATTACAACCCTTTTGGGGGCTATATAGAACCCATTTGTATGGTTCTTTATAGAACCTTTATAAATAACCTCTCTCAATCTCAAAGGTTTTTTGTAGAGCCATACAGGGTTTTTTAATCTGGTTTAATAGTCATATTATATTGTTCCACAGGTGTTCTAGCTCTGGAACAGCTGGGGGTCCCTGAGGAGACTTAGTCAACCTTTTTCAAATGACAAAAGGCCATCCGTGTGTCTTTCACAACACACCATCACTGGCCATAGTCATATATAACATCAAATAGCATAACACAACAGATTAGATCAACTGTAATGACACTCACTCACTGCTGGCACAAAAAGAGCTGTGCACAAACCACGCCCCAAAATATTCAAACGAGCCACCGCCCCTACATTTTAATTATCACTAAAAGAGGAAAGAACCATTGAAGGGCTCAAAGGGTTCTTTGGGTCAGTATGGTTCCACATAGAACCACCAGCCTTCCCAAAGAACCCTTGAGGAACCCTCACTTTTTTGTGTGTAGGCATAGGCTATACAGTACCGCGTTCAAAGTCCACAGATGAGGACATGGGGACAATTAATTCACATTGTTCCACGAAAGCACTGAATGGCAAAGGGACATAAAGCCTGTACTGGTAGGCTACATAAACGGAATTATCTTACCTTGAGCTGTTGTGTAGTGGATAAACAGGGAAAACAATAACATCCATGAGGCGCGCCACCTCAGTCCAGGCGAAACCCCAGCCATTGTCCACAGCCGGGCTAAATAAACAGTGTGTGTCCGGCACGCTGAATACATGTTGTGCTGCTGACCAAATCGTCCTGGAGTTATCGTTGTGTCTGTGTGGAGTTGTCTGTGTGGATCTTGCAACTGTCCTCTCGGTGAACGTTGTCGTCGCTGAAACCGGGCAATCTCCGAGTCTCCGGCCGCTCGAGCGAGACCGCGTGATCCAACTGCTCAGAAGGAACGGTATATGGAGCAGATGAATTGAAAGTTTGTACAGTCACACATAGAGCTGAAAGAATGGGAGTAAATTCCAACTAACATAAGCCCATAAATGCAATTATCAGTAGGCTTATGCAATACCGCGGTCAATAAATAAAGTATTTTTCCTTTAAACTGTAACCTTTTGGATAAAAATAGGAGCAGAGTCCATGTTCACTGCAGGATACAGAGCCTATTGTGTTTTAACTCAATTGTAGCAGACACTGGCAGTCGTGGCTTTTATTCTGTATTGCAAGGAAGAACACCTATTTTTTATTTAGGCTACGAATTGCAACAAAACATAGACCATTCACTTCTCACTGCACCTGCATCGGGAGCAAATTGAAATAATAAAATATCAATATAGTAAACTATTTCAACAGCAATACTTGTCCCGTTTCCATAAAAGTTATTCATTAAGTTTATCCTCCTCTGGTGATGGTCAGGATGGATGATTATCTCTGGTATTGAAGAAGGGAGAACGCTAGAGCGAGCGGTCTAGCTCCCTGAATCCGTCATGTGCTTGAGCAACACCAGCGATGCTCCTGGCATGAGTAGACAAAGTTTCCAAAGCATATTCCCACGTCAGGTCCGGGAATTCATTTGGTAAAAACGAATCTATTCACTCAGTGGTAGTGGTAAATTGCGCGGGAAGTATAGGGAAAAGGGTAGTTAGAGAGAAATGTTAAATAATCACGCTATCATCGAAGTCTTCCGCGGCGGAGGAGCACGGTTTGTCGGTGTGCTTTGAAGGCTGCGTCCACGGTTCCTTGTGAGAATCATAGAACTGTCTGTCGGTATCGGTCGGTCTGCGTCCTGCATGCGCGTGTATAGGAGCGTAGCAGGTTGCCACCACGCGGTAGAGCGCAATAAAGCATCCATTACCAAGCGATAGAGAACAGCCCATGAGCAACATGCATAGAGGTAAAGTCCACTTTCATAATGCAAAAATATGTACCTTGTTGATGAATAAATAATTGGAATTTTCATAGATACAAGACCGAGATTATATTCCTGTTTGCTGCTAGGCTACAATAATAGGTTGAATAAATTACCCACTGTACAAAAACTGGTTGAATCAACGTTGTTTCAAAAAATCAATGTGATGACGTTGAATCAAAGTAGAAAACTGATTGGATTTGGAAAAAGTCATCATGAAGAGCATTTGTATATTTTTTACCCACCGTTTAACCTAAATCCAATAACATGGTGAAAGGTTTTGTTGATTTCATGTTGAATCCATGTTAGTTGACAACCGGTAGCGGTAGGTGGGTAAAATCACTTGGGAAGTCAAGCCAGAAAAAAATGCCATATTACAACATACATATGTGTTGTGATAATTGGGTTGTTTGCTCTATAACATGTTAGTTAATTTGCCTTGCGACCGTGATATATGCCTAAAGCCGAGACAATAAGAAGACACAGTGGCAGAATAAATTCCACCACACCTTTTTTCATCACAAAACCAGAGAGCAACATCTGTCCGATGAAGTCCACAAAGTAACAAAGAGTTACATGACCTACAGCATGGTCAAGAAAGTTAATGTTTCCGACATTTTCGGACTACTAAACAACTATTGATTTAGAACCAGGGAAAATTACTGCAAGTAGCAAAGTTAAACAGGAGCTGCCTCCACTATTGCAGCACCATTTCAACTTCAACATTTCAACATAATCAAATCACCTATGCATAGTCTAATACAGTGACAAACAAAAGATATCAAAAACAATTTAGTCCAATCCAGGGGCGGTGTGTTCAATAGGGCGATATGGGCGACGCACTGCCAAACGGGAAAAGGAAGGGATTTTTTTTCTAATCAATTATATCACGGCAACAGTAGTTATCAGTGTTGTAATCTAGACGTCTGATCTGCCACTAAATGTCCAATCAGGCTAAAGTCGTGCTTCAAATGGCCCCCCCCCCTTTTGGGGCGATTTCAGTCAGGTTGAAAATCGCCCAGAAGTCTCTCATAGACTCCCATGTAAAATCTATTTTTTTCAAATATCAGAGCTTTCAATACAATCTCTATGGGTTTCTGAGGGCTTGCACTTACGCGCTTACGTCATACGTAACCATGAACGTAACTAAGAAAAGAGCGGGTAGCAGCGTCAATCAATTCACGTACTACTGGTAAGATTGCTATAGCGTTCAGTGCAACTCGATTGTCTCTTTGAAATAAGTTACTTTTTGTCGGCGAACAAATCAAGATAAATTGGCAACGAAACAATTAGGACCTCCCAGACCAAATTTAATAATTCAACAGGTTTCTACTAAAGGCGGAAAGTCCTACACCCGAGGATTTTCCAAAAATTAGTACGAACGAAAAACCTGGCTAGCAGGCTGCGATGTAGCTAATGCAGTCTTCTGCTACCCCCTGCTTACTCTTTCACCCTGAAGGCGGCACGGCAGACAGCACCGCTTGGACAGCGACTGGTGTGTAACGGACATGCACCATCTTTCAGGAAAGATTAAGAAACATGAGCTGTCAAAGACCCACATGGATAGCTGTTTGAGATTGTCTGCTTTGGGGAGTGAACATTGCCACTCAACTGGATGAGGGATACAGGCTAGCTGTCCGCCGCCACAACGATGAGGTTAGTGTTGATAATCACAAGTTTACTGGAGAACTGAGACCAAGTAGAGACTTTGGACAGGGTGGATATGGTATAATAAAGGCAGTTTATTCAGAGGTAAAGATATCTGGAATCGCGTGCACGGACCCGTTCGTTATCTGAAGACAATGTTTCATTGTGTGCAGACATTTTATGCAATAAATGAAGTAGGTTGAATCTAGTAGTTCTGATCTTCTGATTGGTCCTGATGAGTTGGGCGAGGTCACCTCCAGGCTAGTGTCACTGTTGCATTGGCTCTGAGTCTGGTTCTCTGTCTTCAAATGTTCAGCCTAAGAGAGGGGATTTTTGTGTGTGTGTGTGTGTGTGTGTGTGTGTTTAACAGTGATGATGTGTGTGTGTGTGTGTGTGTGTGTGTGTGTGTTTAACAGTGATGATGTGTGTGTGTGTGGGATTTTTGTGTGTGTGTGTGTGTGTGTGTGTGTGTGTGTGTTTAACAGTGATGATGTGTGTGTGTGTGTGTGTGTGTGTGTGTGTGTGTTTAACAGTGATGATGTGTGTGTGTGTGTGTTTGTGTGTGTGTGTGTGTGTGTCCTCAGAGCAAGAACTCGTGAGTTGGAAGAACTGAGAGGCCTATGGCGTGGGTGTTGTCCTTGGCCACCTGCTGACAAGGCTGACAAGATAGGACCCTTTTGTCCATTGTTATTGGATAGGAACAGAACTTATAACCAGCTCCTGACCTAAATAGATCTTAGCACAACATTTTACTCAACATATCATATTCCATATTCACTATAACAAATATATTTACTACGACATTAGCAAGAACCGCCACATCCTCAGCCGGCTAATCCAGTGTGTGAAGTTTTGCGGAGTGTTTGAGTTAGCTTTGCGAGGCAAAGATGAAACTGAGGGCTCCACCAACCCTGGTAAGCCAACACTTTTGAGATCAGTCAATAAATGCTTCTGGTATTGACTTATATGCTGCCCCTGTCTTCATGTTGTTGCTGGACATATCTTTTTTAAAATGTGTGTAGGTCACCTAAATCATCAGAAAAATTGCCCCCCCTGAGAATTTTTTCAGGAGCCGCCACTGGTCCAATCAGTGTAAGCTAAATAGGATGTGACTGTCCACGGTTCTGATTTGTGTGTGTGTATGTGTGTGTGCATTAGTGCAAGTAGAAAAAACATGTTGACTCACCCTACTTGTAGAGAAACGCCAATGCCATCCTCCTCTCTTTGTATGTTGACAAAACGGTCTATGACTGTCATACAGCACAAACTTTAATTTTTTGTTGTCCTAGGCTATCTGGCTAAAATGCTTGCTCGCTAGCCTAACTTCCTTTCATGGGCAACGTTAGCTCGTTAACATTAGCCTTCTATATCTAGCTAAATATTGAGTTTTCATCCTCTCAGTCCAGGGGCACAATGTATTTTATGGTTGGATCAGAATCGCCGTTATAATCATTGGCCAGTACGGAGAATTAAGTAAAACCACAAGTCCAAATCCCTGTCTCCATCCATGGCTAATTTAGGAAAGGGACCATTTCAGCTAGCTAGCTAGCCACCGGACGACAACAACACAACGAGATGCAACAATTCAAGCTGTTTCTGTCAATGACATATTTCTCTGGCTTCACTTGACACTTTGTTTGGTGCGCCAGGACCATTCACAGTTGAGCTTAGTTTAGCTTAACGCTGATTGGCTATTATTTTATACTTTTTTATCAAGGGAGGCCAAATGCTCACTGGCATCCCTTGCATTCAATCTGTTCAAGGTTATAGATGACTTATAGATAGTAAGTGTCTTTAAGCTGGACCACCGCATGATCTACCCTTACAAATTGTGTGCAGAATAAGAAGTCACTGCAACCAGCAAGATTTCAGAGAGTAATCTAAAGCACATATTTTCATGGGAAACAAATAGAGAGACAGACACATGCTGAAACTGTCAATTTAGGGCTTGATTCATTATGAATCACGCTTGCTGACTGGCCAACAAGATCTCATAGTTTCCCTTCGAAATTCGACATATTATGGATGAACGTTGTCATGGGGTGCTGAAGGTGGGTGTGGTGTATGAATCAGGCGCAGGACGCAGAGGCTCAGTCCAAAGGCTTTAGTGCAATATTCACAAAAGACAAAAGCACAATAAGCCCGAAGGCGAATACACGGCGCACACAGGCGACAAAACAAACGGCGCACAAACATGTGCAAAGTAACCACTCCAAAACACTGGAGGGAAATAGTAGCTCCAACACGAAACAGAAGCGCAATCACACACAACGACAAGCACACACAACGAGAACTAAATAGGACACTAACGAGGACTAACAAGACACAGGTGTACAACATCCAGACAAAACCAAACGAATATGAAACATAGATCGGTGGCAGCTAGTACTCCGGGGACGACGACCGCCGAAGCCTGCCCGAACCAGGAGGAGGAGCAGCCTCGGCCGAAACCGTGACAGTACCCCCCCCTTGACGCGCGGCTCCAGCCGTGCGCCGACCCCGGCCTCGGGGACGACCAGGAGGATGCGGAGCAGGGCGCGCGGGATGGTCCCGGTGGAACTCCGACAGGAGAGATGGGTCTAGGATGTCCCTCCGCGGCACCCAGCACCGCTCCTCCGGGCCGTACCCCTCCCACTCCACGAGATACTGGAGACCCCCCATCCGGCGTCTAGAGTCCAAGATGGACCGAACGGTGTACGCCGGAGCCCCCTCGATGTCCAGTGGGGGCGGAGGAGTCTCCCCTATCTCATTGTCCTGGAGTGGACCAGCTACCACCGGCCTGAGAAGAGACACATGGAACGAGGGGTTAATATTCTTATACTCAACAGGTAGATGTAACCTATAACACACCTCGTTCAATCTTCTCAGGACTTTAAAGGGCCCCACAAACCGCCGTCCCAGCTTCCGGCAGGGCAGGCGGAGGGGTAGGTTTCTGGTAGAGAGCCAGACTCGATCTCCGGGTGCGTACACCGGCCCCTCACTGCGGTGGAGATCGGCGCTCGCCTTGTGACGAAGGACGGCCCGCTGCAGGTGGACGTGGGCAGCGTTCCACGTCTCTTCCGAGCGCCTCATCCAATCATCCACCGCAGGGGCCTCGATCTGGCTCTGCTGCCAAGGTGCCAGAACCGGCTGGTAACCTAACACACATTGGAAGGGGGTTAGGTTGGTAGAGGAGTGGCGGAGAGAGTTCTGGGCCATCTCGGCCCAGGGAATGTACCGTGCCCACTCCTCCGGCCGGTCCTGGCAATACGACCTCAGAAACCTACCCACATCCTGGTTGACACGTTCCACCTGCCCGTTACTCTCCGGGTGGTACCCTGAGGTAAGGCTAACCGAGACCCCCAAACGCTCCATGAACGCTCTCCAAACACAGGAGGTAAACTGGGGGCCTCGATCAGACACTATATCCTCGGGTACCCCGTAATGCCGGAAGACGTGGGTAAATAGGGCCTCAGCGATCTGTAGGGCCGTAGGAAGACCCGACATAGGGAGAAGACGACAGGCCTTAGAGAACCGGTCCACAACGACCAGGATGGTGGTATTCCCCTGAGAGAGGGGAAGGTCTGTCACAAAATCCACCGAGAGGTGGGACCATGGTCGTTGTGGAACGGGCAGGGGTTGTAACTTACCCATGGGCAGATGTCGGGGCGCCTTACACTGGGCGCACACCGAGCAGGAGGAGACATAAACCCTCACATCCCTAGCCAAAGTGGGCCACCAGTATTTAGTGCTAAGACAATGCACTGTCCGGCCGATACCCGGATGTCCAGAGGAGGGTGACGTGTGAGCCCAGTAAATGAGTCGATCCCGAATCTCGAGCGGAACGTACTTCCGACCCTCAGGACACTGTGGAGGGCTGGGGTCGGTACGCAACGCTCGCTCGATTTCGGCATCGACCTCCCACACCACCGGTGCCACAAGGCAAGACTCCGGTAGTATGGGAGTGGGCTCAACGGACCTCTCCTCCGTGTCATACCGCCGGGACAGCGCATCCGCCTTACCATTCTGGGACCCAGGGATGTACGTGATTTTAAATACGAACCTGGTGAGAAACATACTCCATCGAGCCTGGCGAGGGTTCAGTCTCCTCGCTGCCCGGATGTACTCCAGGTTCCGATGGTCAGTCAAAATGAGGAAAGGGTGTTGAGCCCCCTCAAGCCAATGCCTCCACACCTTAAGGGCTTGAACTACAGCTAACAGCTCCCTGTCCCCAACGTCATAGTTACGCTCCGCCGGGCTGAGCTTCTTTGAGTAAAAAGCACAGGGGCGGAGTTTAGGTGGCGTGCCGGACCGTTTAGAGAGAACGGCCCCTATACCAGCCTCAGACGCGTCTACCTCAACCTGAAAGGGTAATGCGGGATCCGGATGCGCCAGCACCGGAGCCGACGTAAACAGGTCCTTCAGTCTCCTAAAGGCCCTGTCCGCATCGGCTGACCACTGCAGGCGCACCGGACCCCCCTTCAGAAGGGACGTGATGGGAGCTGCCACCTGTCCAAAACCCCGGATAAACCTCCGGTAGTAATTCGCAAAGCCCAAAAACTGCTGCACCTCTTTTACAGTAGTTGGGGTTTGCCAATTACGCACAGCGGACACACGATCCACCTCCATTCTCACCCCTGACGCGGACAACCGATAACCCAAAAAGGAGACCGACTCCTGGAAAAACAGACATTTCTCTGCGTTGACATATAGGTCGTGCTCCAACAGCCTCCTCAATACACGACGCACCAGGGTTATATGCTCGGCTCGGGTAGACGAGTACACCAGAATGTCATCAATGTACACGACCACCCCTTGTCCCTGCATATCCCGGAAAATGTCATCTACGAAGGATTGGAAGACTGATGGAGCATTCATCAACCCATATGGCATGACGAGATATTCTAAATGACCTGACGTGGTACTAAACGCTGTCTTCCATTCGTCACCCTCCCTAATGCGCACCAAGTTATACGCGCTCCTGAGATCCAGTTTTGTGAAAAACCGCGCTCCATGCAATGACTCCGTCATGGTCGCAAACAGAGGGAGTGGATAACTGTATTTCACAGTAATCTGATTGAGACCACGGTAATCAATGCACGGGCGCAACCCTCCATCTTTCTTTTTTCCCTGTCTCAAAGATTCGGCTATGTAAGTCTCCATAGCTTTTCTCTCCTCCTGAGACAAAGGATACACATGGCTCCGTGGGAGCGCTGCTCCTGCCTGGAGATCAATCGCACAATCCCCCTGTCTATGAGGAGGCAACTGCGTCGCCCTAGTTTTGCTAAACACGAGAGCTAAATCCCCATATTCAGGCGGAATGTGCAGTGCGGGCACTTGGTTTGGACTTTCCACCGAAGTTGCCCCCACGGAAACACCCAGACATCGCCCCTCGCACTGAGCAGACCACCCATCGAGAGCCCTCTGTTGCCACGAAATAGCAGGGTTATGGGTGCTTAACCAGGGAATCCCCAGCACCACTGGGTACGCAGGAGAGTCGATCAGATACAGCTGTATAGTCTCCTCATGACCCCCCTGCGCACACATCCGAAGTGGCGCTGTGATCTCCCTGATCAACCCCGACCCCAACGGGCGGCTATCTAAGGCATGAACGGGAAAAGGTTTGTCAAAACAGGTAGGAGAGGGATCCCTAACTCAAAACAAAACTTCCGATCAACAAAATTCCCAGCTGCGCCTGAATCTACTAGCGCCTTATGCTGGGAATGAGGTGCAACCTGTGGAAAACAAACAGGTATACAAAAGTGCGCAACAGAAAGCTCTGGGTAAGTGGGACGTCTACTCACCTGGGAGGCCCCCCCAGTGTGTGGCCTGTTGTCTTCTCCCCCGGAGAACCCTCCCCAGCACCTGGCCGCAGTGTGCCCTCCACGACCGCACTTGGTGCAGGAGACAGGCCCCCTCGGGCTCCTCCTACTCCGTTCTCTAGCGCCGGCACCCCCGAGCTCCATAGGGCTCGGCTCGGAGGTGCCGGAGGGCGGAATGGACGGACTCCCCTCGGGACGTCCACGGGTGGCCAGCAGGGTGTCCAGACGGATGGACATATCGACCAACATGTCGAAGGTAAGATGGGTATCCCTGCAGGCCAACTCACGTTGAACGTCCTCTCGTAGGCTACATCGAAAATGGTCGATGAGAGCCCGTTCATTCCACCCTGCATCCGCCGCTAGAGTCCGGTACTCTAGAGCGAACGCCTGAGCGCTCCTCCTCCCCTGTCTCAAATGGACTAGACGCTCCCCCGCCGCTTTGCCCTCAGGTGGATGGTCGAACACGGCCTTGAAGCGGCGGGAGAACTCGGCGTAGGTGATGGTGTTGGCGTCCATCCTCCTCCACTCGGCGTTAGCCCACTCCAACGCCTTGCCCGTGAGACAGGAGATGAGGGCGGAAACGCTCTCGTGTCCCGAGGGCACCGGGTGTACAGTGGCCAGGTAGAGCTCCACCTGCAGGAGGAACCCCTGACACCCGGCAGCTGTTCCGTCATACGCCCTCGGGAGCGAGAGCCGAATCCCCCTGGGTTCCGAACCTAGGACTGGTGGACCGACCGATGGGGTGGGCAGGGTAGGTGGAGGTGTGGGTACCCTGCTGGCCTCCCATCGGTGCAAGGTGTAGATTACCTCCTGTAGAGCGGTCTCCAGTTGTCTTATCTGGCCATCTTGCCCACGGATATGCTCCTCGAGCGACACAGGCGTCTCTGCCGATCCTGCTGATTCCATTATGGTGTGTGATTCTGTCATGGGGTGCTGAAGGTGGGTGTGGTGTATGAATCAGGCGCAGGACGCAGAGGCTCAGTCCAAAGGCTTTAGTGCAATATTCACAAAAGACAAAAGCACAATAAGCCCGAAGGCGAATACACGGCGCACACAGGCGACAAAACAAACGGCGCACAAACATGTGCAAAGTAACCACTCCAAAACACTGGAGGGAAATAGTAGCTCCAACACGAAACAGAAGCGCAATCACACACAACGACAAGCACACACAACGAGAACTAAATAGGACACTAACGAGGACTAACAAGACACAGGTGTACAACATCCAGACAAAACCAAACGAACATGAAACATAGATCGGTGGCAGCTAGTACTCCGGGGACGACGACCGCCGAAGCCTGCCCGAACCAGGAGGAGGAGCAGCCTCGGCCGAAACCGTGACAAACGTCTATTTTTGACGCATTCATTCCGCTTGGTTACAGGGTTAATTCCATGTGGTTACAGGGTTAATTCCATGTGGTTACAGGGTTAATTCCATGTGGTTACAGGGTTAATTCCATGTGGTTACAGGGTTAAAACAGAAACTACTCAAAGGTTAACAGTTTAGCCATTCATTCCAAGTGGTTAAGGTTAGGGCTATGGTTTGGGGAAGGCTTAAAACTAAATAATATTAAATGGTACGCTATACCATCAGGTAACATCAGTATTCAATGTATTCTCACGGCTTGCCAGAGCATTGTGATCTGCTGTAGCGCAGTGGTCTAAGCAGCGCACTCCTGTTCCAAGCATCATGAGTTTGTACTCAGTGCTGGACAATCATTCTTTTTTTAATTATGTGAGTGCTGCAGCTCTGTGCCAAAACATGTCTATTTACTAACATAACTTAAGCACACCTGTTGTAACTGCCGTTGTTAATGCAGTAGAGGTCCGATGATGTTTTGGACACTTTGGTACAGATGTGCCTTGACGTGATGCTAAAATCGGCTTCCAAACAGAGAAGCTTGGTTTGATGTAGATGATCATGTGTTTTCTTGTATGTCGAAAAAGCCAGATATTGTTTATTTAACCAGATAAGCTGACTGAGAACACATTCTCATTTACAGCAACGACCTGGGGAATAGTTACAGGGGAGAGGAGGGGGATGAATGAGCCAATTGGAAGCTGGGGATGATTAGGTGGCCAGATTGGGAATTTAGCCAGGACACCAGGGTTAACACCTCTACTCTTACGATAAGTGCCATGGGATCTTTATTGACCACAGAGAGTCAGGACACCCGTTTAACGTCCCATCCGAAAGACAGCACCCTACACAGGGCAATGTCCCCAATCACTGCCCTGGGCTATTGGGATATTGTTTTTTAGACAAGAGGAAAGAGTGCCTCCTACTGGCCCTCCAACACCACTTCCAGCAGCATCTGGTCTCCCATCCAGAGACTGACCAGGACCAACCCTACTTAGCTTAAAAGGCAAACCAGCAGTGGGATGCAGGGTGGTATGCTGCTGGGGGGAGGGTAGAGGGAATTCCTGATTCTGGAAGTGGGCTGCTCATTCGACTATTACATTGGAGCAGGCTTTTGCAGACAAGCTCCTCAAATACCAGCCCTTCATATCATGCCTAGACAGCCTAGGATACAGATGCAGATTGGTGGCACTGATATTTGCCAGTCTCAGCCACATACATAGGCTTACTGTACGTGGCCTCCAGATTGCAGGCCTGACTAAGACCAGAGCAAGGCAGCTGGCTAGGTACTGCTCTGTTTCGGCGGTTATGGGCAGCCTAGCTGTGTGGAGGAGAAGGTGCTTTTTGTTTGTGTGAGTGTCCTTGTGTCAACGACCCTTGTAATTGTTGAGTCCTTTGTGATGTAATGTGATTGGTGGTTTCAATAAAGTATTTAACATGTGTGTGTGTGTGTGTGTGTGTGTGTGTGTGTGTGTGGAGAGAGAGAGAGACCCAGAGAGAGAGACCCAGAAAAAGAGAGAGAGAGGTTTACCATGACACAGCAAATCCTCTTTATATCTTTAGAACAAGGCTTTTCTCCCCAGGGGAATCAGGTGGCGGCTCAAGACAGTTTTGGTGGCGAATTCAATCGAAGCCACCACAGGGCACTAAAAAAGTACAACACACCATGGTAATGGCTTCTGTTGTTTCTCTGCATGCTCCCCATTCTGCTGTTGTCTCTCTCCATCTCATCCAGAAAATGGGAGACCTTGCCAGGAAGTTAATAATAAGATAATGTCAGTGAAAACAAAGATGGAGTGTATTCCTGCCCACCCCAGGGGTACCCCACCACCCAATTTATGATTTTTAAATGTACTTACAGTGCATTGCGTCCACTCAGCAAGAGGGTGATTTTCTAAAACCCCCAGGTAGTATATTTTGAGCTGGAGCTGTTTGTAGCTCACATTTTCACAGAGGCAAACCGTTTTCTTATTTATCTAGGATACTTCCCAAATGGCACCCTATTTCCTCTATAGTGCACTTTGACCAAAACCCTATGGGTCCTGGTCAAAAGTAGTGTACTAAATAAGGAATCAAATCAAATCAAATTGTATTTGTAAAATCTACCAGGTGTTAACTCCTGGTGTCAAAGAGCTGTGACTAGCTATGATTATAGATGGCTGCATGCTCCACTTTTCTGATTCATTCCAATATCAGACGCTGGTGTGTGTCCCCCTAAGCGCGTTGTTCATTCAGCACAAACATCTCATCCACCATCCACCCATTGCATTCAGTTTGACTTCACACATCTGATCCATCCACCCCTAGCATTTAGTCTGACTACACAAGCGGCAACAATTCAGTCATCATCGTCTGGGAAAATACCGGAATTACAGTGTTGACAATATTCAGGGAAACACCTCTGTTATTATGACCTTTACTCTGTATGTGTGACCATTCTCTCTTCAAGCTGGCTGGCTACTAAAGTGGGCAGAGACATGATCTTCCCCAGATTCAGGACATGGGATCCAAGGTTACAGACCAAATGGCACCCTATTCCTATACACTGAAAAAAATAAAGGTTCTTAAATGGATCTTCCTCAGCCATTAAGGTTCCTTGGAGAACTCTTGCCCGATAAATAACCTTTGAGTTATCAAATCAAATGTTTCACTTCACTGTTTCACTTCACTCAACTCGAAGTTCTCAGAGAAGATTAAACAAGACTTTCCATGGATCTAGGAAAAAGCTCTTACTTAGAGATGGCGCTTTAAATAGTATGCCAAATTCATGATATTAATAATAAATATTTACTTTTGGATATTGTCTTTTTTATTTATGTTATGAAGTTGGCACATGAATAGCAATTACATTTAATCAAATCAAAGTTTATTGGTTGCGTAGACAGATTTGCAGATGTTATCTCAGGTGCAGTGAAATGCTTGAGATTCTAGCTCCAACAGTGCAGTAATACCTAGCAATAAAAATGTAAAAGCAATACACACATAATCCAGAAAAATTTAAAAATAAGTTATATAGGATGAGCCATGACTAGAATACAGTATATACATATAACGTGGGTGAAACGGTATGCAAACATGACTAAAGTGACCAGTGTTCAATGACTTTATGTACTGTGCATAGGGCAGCAGTCTTTAAGGTGCAGGGTAGAGTACCGGGTGGTAGCCAGCTAGAACAGTGACTAAGGTTCAGGGCAGGGTACTGGGCAGAGACCGGCTAGTGGTGACTGTTTAACTGTCTGATGGCCTGGAGATAGAAGCTGTTTCTCAGTATCTCGGTCCCAGCTTTGAAGGACCTGTACTGTCTCCGCCTTCTAGATGGTAGCGGGGTGAACAGGCCGTGGCTCTGGTGGCAGAGGTTGTTGATGATCTTCTTGCCCTTCCTGTGATTCTGGGTAGATTCATGGATTTGTATTTGTATTTATTAGGGATCCCCATTAGCTGCTGCCAAGGCACTTATATCACAAAAAGAAAAACTCAAATAAAACAGTATATCATATAACATTATTACACCACTACATATCTACAATACAAAATGTATAATACCACCATACAACAATATTAGAATGTACATGTGTGTAGAGTGCATGTGCTAGTGTGTGTGTGTATGCGTGTGTGTGTGCCTCTGTGTGTGTCTCTTCACAGTCTGTTCCATAAGGTGTAGTTTTATCTGTTTTTTAAATCTGATTTTACTGCTTGCATGAGTTACTTGATGTGGAATACAGTTCCATGTAGTCATGACTCTATGTAGTACTGTGCATTTCCCAGTGTCTGTTCTGGACTTGAGGACTGTGAAGAGATCCCTAGTGGCATGTCTTGTGGGGTATGCATGGGTGTCTGAGCTGTGTGCTAGTCGTTTGAATTTCAATACCTCTCACAAAGACAAGTAGTGATGCAGTCAATCTCTCCTCTACTTTGAGCCAGAAGAGATTGACATGCATGTCGTTGATGTTAGCTATCATGTACAATTAAGGGCCAGCCATGCTGCTCAGTTCTGGGCCAACTGTAATTTGCCTATGTCCCTCTTTGTGGCACTTGACCATATGATCGGGTAGTAGTCCAGGTGCAACACAACTAGAGCCTGTAGGACTTGTTTTGTTGATAGCAATGTCAAGAAAGCAGAGCAACGCTTTATTACAGACAGACCTCTCCCCATCTTAGCTACCGTTGCATGAATATGTTTTGACCATGACAGTTTACAATCCTGGGTTACGCCAAGCAATTTAGTCTCCTCAACTTGCTCCACATTATTCATTACAAGATTTAGTTGAGGTTTAGGGTTTAGTGAATGGTTTGTCCCAAAAACAATGCTTTTAGTTTTTGAAATACCCATTCTAAAACTGACTGCAGCTCTTTGTTAAGTGTTGCAGTGATTTCACTTGCTGTGGTAGCTGACATGTATAATGTTGAGTCATCACCATACATAGACACACAGGCTTTACTCAGTGCCAGTGGCACGTCATTAATAAAGATTGAAAAAAGTAAGGGGCCTAGACAGCTGCCAGCTAACTCTACCTGGATCATGTTGGAGAGGCTTCCATTAAATAACACCCTCTGTGTTCTATTAGAAAGGTAACTCTCGATCCACAATAAAGCAGGGGATGTAAAGGCATAACACATATGTTTTTCAAGCAGCAGATTATGATCGATAATGTCAAAAGGTGTAATGAAGTCTAACAAAACAGCTCCCACAAGCTTCTTATTATCAATTTCTTTCAGCCAATCATCAGTCATTTATGTAAGTGTGAATGCCCTGACCTATAAGCATGTTAATTTATTTACTGTAAAATAGCATTGTATATGGTCAAACACCATTTTTTCCAAAAGTTTACCAAGGGTTAGTTGGTAGTAGGCTGATTGGTCGGCTGTTTGAGCCAGTAAAGGGTGTTTTGCTATTATTGGGTAGCGGAATGACTTTTGCTTCCCTCCAGACCTGAGGGCAAACACTTTACTGTAGGCTTAGATTAAAGAGATGGCAAATAGAAGTGTCAATATCCTCAGTAATTTGTCAGACCCAGGTGGCTTGTCATTGTTGATAGACAACAATACTGTTTTTTACCTCTTCCACACTCACTTTAAGGAATTCAAAATTACAGTGCTTGTCTTTCATAATTTGGTCAGTTATGAATGGATGTGTAGGTTCAGAGTTTGTTGTTGGCATGTCATGCCTAAATTTGTATAATCTTGCCAATGAAAAAGTAATTAAAGTAGTTTGCAATATCAAAGGGTTTTGTGATTAATGTGCCATCTGATTCAATGAAGGATGGAGCTGAGTAGCCTTTTTGCCCAAAATGTCATTTAAGGTGCTCCAAAGCTTTTTACTATCATTATTTATATCATTTATTTTTCTGTCATAGTACAGTTTCTTCTTCTTTTTGTTTGGTGTAGTCACGTGATTTCTCAATTTACAGTACGTTTGACGATCAGCTGTGCAGCCAGGCTTATTTGCCATTCCTTTTGCCTCGTCCCTCTCAACCATACACTTTTTAACATTCTTTACATCTTCAACATAGGAATCACTACAAAACCTCTTGTATGAACTCTTTTACACTATATTAGGACCAGTCTTTGGAACTTTGGTTTTTCTAGATATGGCTACTGTATGTTGATCACCACATCTGATGGATGTGGCTACTGCTTTACAGCAGATTTCTGCAGCATTAGTAAATATGTGATCAATACATGTAGATGATTTCATTCCTGTGCTGTTTGTAAATACCCTGGTAGGTTGACTGATATCCTGAACCAGGTTGCAGGCACTGGTTACAGTTTGAAGCTGTTTCTTGATTGGAACGCTTTTAGGTCACCCAGAAAATATACTGTACCTCTCTGATGATATCACATACATTATCAAGCATTTCACACATATTATCCAGATACTGACTGTTAGCACTTGGTGGTCTATAGCAACTTCCCACAATAATAGTGTTTAGGTGATGCAGGTGAACCTGTAGCCATATTACTTCAACAGCATATGACATGAGATCCTCTCTAAGCTTTACAGGAATATGACTCTGAATATAAACAGCAACGCCTCCCACATTGGCATTGCTGTCTCTTCTGTAGAAGTTATAACCATATATTGCTACCACTGTATCATCAAAGGAATTATCCAAGTTAGTTTCAGAGATAGCCAGTATATGAATGCTTTGTGTTTATAGCAAGTTATCGATTTTATGAACCTTGTTGTCCATATGTTAATGTGGGCTATTTCTTGCGCTTTTCTGTGTTGCTTGATTATTTTTATTGCTTTACTGAGAGGCTTACCAGAGGTAGACATGACAGTGATATTTATATTTGAGCTGCTCACAGTGGTCTTCCTACTAGGTCAAACCATCTCAGTGCTAACAGTGTAACTCAGGTTCTTAGGCACATGATTACTGCTGACAGTAGCTGTCGGATTGACAGAGGCATTTAGAGGAACATAAATTAGGTTACTTACATTATGACTGACAACATCCCTGGGAAAATGTACATTTGCAGCAGCACTTATGACAGCTCAGCGACACAATAGCACAGGATTTTTGCTCCGGAAACCGAGATGTTTCTCACCATAAAGCTGCCGATGATAACAGCTGGAAGAGGACGTGGCAGAGGAGATTGTGGCTGACAGAGGAGCCGGTGCACAGACACTCTCGAGGTCCAATGAGAGGAGGAGGAGGAGCACAGCGGATCCGAGTCCAAGGCAGAGTCCCCTGGGAACGTGGAGGATCCGATTCCGAGGCAGAATCTGAGGCAGAATCCTCCTGGGAAGGAGTCCAGATAGGGGATGATGGCACGGGAACCTCCGAAGCCAGGAGGGTGAAGCTGTTCGACAACTGGATTGGGGTCGGGCTTCCCAACACCAAAGAAGCCCAACTCGCCACAGGCCGCTTCCCTCCATTGGGCCTACGGCGGGTGACATGCTTCCATGGCTGGGCAGCAGGATTGGTGACAGTATCTATCATCTGCTAAATCCACCAGAGGCCACGGTCCTGCTCCATTTTCCAGGGGAGTAGGACACTTCTTCAGGGAGGGGTCCCTGGAAGGTATTGGCCATTCAGTCAAGGAGTCTTGACATGGCGGTGATACTCTCAACACATTGGAACGGCGTCCAGTCTGTGGTGTAGAAAAAGAGAAGGTAGGCGGAGGTGCTTTCCCCAGTAGATTGTGCAAGTTCTTAATCTGTTTGCTAAGAGTAGCCACTTCTTCCCTATAGTCAGTCCCCAGCGAGTAAACAATTGTTACATCGGAACTCCGGTTTGTTGTCCCAGAAGAGAGCATAGTAAATACAGCTCCTGTAGCGCATGAAATGCTCACTTTGTCCTCTAAACGGGGAAGCCTCCATGAGAGGAGACATAGCAACTCAATCCGTGTTGCACAGAAAGCGATTTTTCAGGCAGAGTAAAAAAGAGACAACAGGTGATGGATTTTCTTCGGCACTTATACATACAAAAATCCCAAACCAGAAATGTTTTGGCCCTCCAGCTGTCCTGGAGGGCAGGCAGTGTGCCCTCGGTGATGTGTTGGGCTGACCGCACCACCCTCTGGAGAGCCCTGCAGTTGTGGATGGTGCAATTGCCGTACCAGGCGGTTGAAGAGGCACTCCTGTGGTTGAAGAGGCACAGTTGTGCCTTCTTCAACACACTGTCTGTGTGAAGGGACCATTTCAGGTTGTCAGTGGTGTACACAGAGGAACTTAAAGCTTTTGACTCTCTCCGCTGCGGCCCCGTCGATGTAGATGGGGGCGTGCTCTTTCTGCTGTCTCCTGTAGTACACGATCAGCTCCTTCGTTTTGTTGAGGTTGAGGGAGGGGTTATTTTCTTGGCACCACTCCGCCAGGGCTGTCACCTCTTCCCTGTAGGCTGTCTCGTCATTGTTGGTAATCTTGATGATTGAGTTGGAGACGTGCACAGTCATGGCTGAACAGGTGGTACAGGAGGGGGCTGAGCACACACCCCTGTGGGGCCCGCGTGTTGAGGATCAGCATGGCGGAGGTGTTGTTGCCTACATTTACCACTTGGGGTTTGCCCATCAGGAAGTCCAGAACCAAGTTGCAAAGGGAGGGGTTCAGACCCTGGGCCCTGAGCTTAGTGATGAGCTTGGAGGGCACTATGCTGTTGAAGGCTGAGCTGTGGTCGATGAACAGCATTCTTACATAGGTATTTCTCATGTCCAGGTGGGATAGGGCGGTGTGCAGTGCAATGGCGATTGCGTCATCCGTGGATCTGTTGGGGTGATATGCGAATTATAGTGGGTCTAGGGCAGGGGTGCCCAGACTTCAGTTACATATGATCTACTTTTTCCACACTCTTCCTAACGTGGTCTACCCCCCCTCCTCTCCTCCCCCCGCCAATATTAAATAACATTTCACCTTATTGATTGCCTGGATTGACTCACCCTGAATGATGCAATCGTGGCTGCCTTTGATTTTGAGCTGGGCCTTGTAAAGATCGATTGTTGGGCAGCTACAGTTGAAGTCGGAAGTTTACATACACCTTAGCCAAATACATTTAAACTCAGTTTTTCACAATTCCTGACATTTAATCCTAGTAAAAATTCCCTGTTTTAGGTCAGTTAGGATCACCACTTTATTTTTAAGAATGTCAAATGTCAGAATAATAGTAGAGAGAATTATTTATTTAAGCTTTTATTTATTTAATCACATTCCCAGTGGGTCAGAAGTTTAAATACACTCAATTAGTATTTGGTAGCATTGCATATAAATTGTTTAACTTGGGTCAAACGTTTTGGGTAGCCTTCCACAAGCTTCCCACAATAAGTTGGGTGAATTTTGTCCCATTCCTCCTGACAGAGCTGGTGTAACTGAGTCAGGTTTGTAGGCATCCTTGCTCGCACATGCTTTTTCAGTTCTGCCCACAAATGTTCTATAGGATTGAGGTCAGGGCTTTGTGATGGCCACTCCAATACCTTGACTTTGTTGTCCTTAAGCCCTTTTGCCACAACTTTGGAAGTATGCTTGGGGTCATTGTCCAGTTGGAAGACCCATTTGTGACCAAGCTTTAACTTCCTGACTGATGTCTTGAGATGTTGCTTCAATATATCCACATAATTTTCCTTCCTCATGATGCCATCTGTTTTGTGAAGTGCACCAGTCCCTCCTGCAGCAAAGCACCCCCACAGAATGATGCTACCACCACCGTTCTTCACGGTTGGGATGCTGTTCTTCGGCTTGCAAACCCCCCTTTTTCCTCCAAACATAACGATGGTCATTATGGCCAAAAAGTTCTATTTTTGTTTCATCAGACTTGAGGACATTTCTCCAAAAAGTCCCCACGTGCAGTTGCAAACCATAGTCTGGCTTTTTTATGGCGGTTTTGGAGCAGTGGCTTCTTCCTTGCTGAGCGGCCTTTCAGGTTATGTTGATATAGGACTCATTTTACTGTGGATACAGATACTTTTGTACCTGTTTCCTCCAGCATCTTCACAAGGTCCTTTGTTGTTGTTCTGGGATTGATTTGCACTTTTCTCACCAAAGTACGTTCATCTCTAGGAGACAGAACGCGTCTCCTTCCTGAGCGGTATTTACATTTTACATTTAAGTCATTTAGCAGACGCTCTTATCCAGAGCGACTTACAAATTGGTGCATTCAACTTAGGATAGCCAGTGGGACAACCACATCTTGATCACATAAGTACACTTCTTCAAACAAGCAGCTGTGAGCAAAGTCAGTGCAATCAGGGACAACTACATCTCGATCACAATAAGTACATTTCGGTATGACGGCTGCGTTGTCCCATGGTGTTTATACTTGCGTACTATTGTTTGTACAGATGAACGTGGTACCTTCAGGCGTTTGGAAATTGCTCCCAAGGATGAACCAGACTTGTGGAGGTCTACAATTCGTTTTCTGAGGTCTTGGCTGATTTCTTTTGATTTTCCCATGATGTCAAGCAAAAGGGCACTGAGTTTGAAGGTAGGCCTTGAAATACATCCACAGGTACACCTCTAATTGACTCAAATGATGTCAATTAGCCTATCAGAAGCTTCTAAAACCATGACATCATTTTCTGGAATTTTCCAAGCTTTTTAAAGGCACAGTCACAGTGTAAACTTCTGACCCACTGGAATTGTGATACAGTGAATTATAAGTGAAATAATCTGTCTGTAAACAATTGTTGGAAAAATTACTTGTGTCATGCACAAAGTAGATGTCCTAACCGACTTGCCAAAACTATAGTTTGTTAACAAGACATTTGTGGAGTGGTTGAAAAAAACGATTTTTTATGATTCCAACCTAAGTGTATGTAAACTTCCGACTTCAACTGTAGTTGAGACTTCAACTCTTTTACTTTTCTCATACGTAGTTCACTTTTACCTGGATAGTCACTTTCATATTTCTTTTGAACAGTTTTGAAATGCCTCTCGACATTTCCCTTCTTAGCAAGAGCTACGTTTGAATGGCAGATCAGACACACACATTTTGAATTTGTTGTGGTGGAAAAATTATCTTCCTCCCACTCACTGTGAAAGTGGTAGATATTCGTTTTCTTGCTGCTTTGTCTGTAGTAAAAAAACAACTACCACTGGAACAACAAAGAATATCTGTAACAGGTCTCGCAAGCGTGGCAGTGTAAATGTACTAACTGCAGACGGTTGCTATGGTAGCGACATTTTGGAAAACAAATGTAGCAACTATAGTGCGGCGGGTTGGTCCAATTTTATGTAAATCAAGCAGTTTTTTAAATATTTTGGCTGTGCAGTAATATTCAACAAAGAAGCTAACCTGTAAGCAAAGCATACGGTGCTTCAGAACTGTGAACCTCATTATTTTTAAGCAGACTCGATGGTAACGCTGTGAATTGCCAAAATATATATTTTTTGTGCATACATTTTAAAAACATTTATGTGATCTACTAGAAAGAAGTTTGCGATCGACCAGTCGACCGCGATCGACGTCCTGGGCACCAATGGTTGGGTAAGGTGGAGGTGATATGGTCCTTAAAGGCAGTGGAGCACCTATTTCTCAATGCCAGAAACACATATAATAGTAACTTAGAGCAGGGTTTACCAAACTCTTTCCTGGGCCCCCCGGGTACACGTTTTGGTTTTTGCTCTCTCTACACAGCTGATTCAAATAATCAATGCTTGATGATGTGTTGGTTATTTGAATCAGCTGTGAAGTGCCAGGACAGAGTTGGGTAAACCCTGCTCTGTTACTATTATATAAATCTGTGTGGCACATTTCATCCCTGAGAACTTCCATGGCTATTAACAATGGAAGGAGGGCTTCAGCAAGAAGTTGCTTCTCAAAGTGAATGCTGTCCCTACCGTTTCCGTGGCTTCTAAAGCATCTCAAACAGCCATCATCACCAGCATAGACCGTGAGCATTATCACTGACATGGAAGTGAACCGGGTGTACAAAACCACTCCCCTCCTATCTGAAGGGGAACCCTCCCCTCATTGGTCGCAATACACCTCCATCAAAGCTCAATAAAAACAAATCAGGTCCACCTGAAAGGGTAGGGGCTACCCCTTTAACACTAGAACCGCCTGGCTTTTCAGCCTAGAAGTACCTGCTAGAGAACATTGTCGGGTGTCCCGTTTAGCATATGCATCAGATGCATATCAACCCACAAGGTGCGCAAACATAAGCACCAACGCTTGATAAAAAGTGCATAAACTATTGTTGTGGATTTATTGCATGAATAAATATTAGTGGAAATATATACATTTAAAAGTCAAGGATATGTTTTGTATAATTCTACAAATTCCTACAAAAAACTTAGGCCTATACCCTATTTTAGTTTCCCTTACAGTAAAAACATTACAGTGTAATACATTTGATCAACTTTATTTGTAGATTTGATTAGTAATAGAGTTATAGTAATTAACAAAGTCCAGTTACAGCTTCTTTTGACAAAGTAGAAAGGAAAAAGATAATAATAATATAACCAGCACAGGTGAAATTATTTGCCATATTCCTAAACAAAAGCACTAGTGCATGAACAATTATAAAGGATTAATTGCATGAATAAATATTTTTGGAAATATATTCATGACAAGTTATAAAAACAGTCATTTGTTTATTTTATCGGACACTGTATTGTGCCCTTATACGCTTACCTTTATGCATGAATCAATCTCGTCTTCTCTTTATGCTTCGGGTCCACAGTCAGCATACAGCTTCGGGGCTTTTGTGTGAGCAAGCCCCACAAACAAATCGGTTGCACTGCTCACAGTTTTCATGGGCCTTGTTTCTTTGCACCTGCCGCAGGTGTCGCATAATCTCTCTGAAGATTATGTATTCCATGCGGACATACAAGAGTGCAATAAATGCTTTGAGTTTATCCATAGGCATGTCCCAGGTACTGTTTCCTTTTCTGTGCACATGAGCAACAGTATAATCTCTGATGTGCTGCAACATCTGCGTTTCACATAAACTCGTCACTCTTTTCTACCCAAACCGTGCCATCCCTCCCAGACTCCTGTTGGGATCACCTTCTCAGTTGGCTCTGTTCTGGTTTTTCTGCGGCGAGGCTCAGACATCGGAGACGGAGGCTCGAAGTCAACATCAGAATCAGATAAAGACTCTTCATCATCAGAAACGTTGATTTCAAGCTCAATATCTGATCCTCCATCTGACTCCAACATCTAAATTCTGCAGCATTTGCAATGCTGTCAGTGCATGCATTTGTTTCGTTCGGCTTGCCATTGTGAACTACACACATTGTATGTTGTACTCAGTGTTGTTACCGGAGGGGGTCACAGTTCCGGAGCGACCCACTAGGTGTCATCCTCCGACAACCTTAGGCACCTCCTCACTCACAGTCTGGACTAATCAGTATCCTATTGGTGTCACCTGTGTCTACCTGTTCACCGGTGTATTTATGCCCTCAATTCCCTGTGTTCCCTTGCTCAGTTTTCTCTGTTAGTTTCTCTATGTCCAGCAGTACTACTCAGTGTCTGATCGGAGACCAATGTACAGGTACTTGAGAAGTGTTCTTCCTGTTTCGTTAGTTGTTTTCAGTCGTAGTTAGTATTTTGTATGTTTGCTGTCAGCCTGTTTTTGGAGACCAATTTGCTCCTCCTTTATTTTACCGTGACAAGTCCATTATTTTGTAACCTGGTTTTGGGACCACCAGTAAAGATTCTTGTTTCAACATCTCTGCCTACTGCCTGCTGTCTATCCTGCACCGCACCTGGGTCACACCTCACACCAACCCTTACAGAAAACTGAGCCAATATGGACCCAGCGGAGGCAGCACAGTATCGGAGCGCATTGGCAACATAGGGAGCTATGCTGAACCAACACGACCGCAGCCTGCAGCAGATCATCGAGAATCTCCGCCAGCTGATGATCGCCGTGCAGAGCCGGGTGGACACCCGACCAGCCCCGGCAGCCGGCGGAGCGGAAGCCGTGGCAACGGCGTCTCCAGTCTCACCTGCGACATCGCAGGAACCCCGCCTACCACCTCCGGAGAGGTATGACAGACATCCAGAGGACTGCAGGGAATTCCTCACCCAGTGTTCCCTGTTATTCAGCCTACAACCCTCCTCCTTCCCGACGGAGCAGGGCCGGGTGGCCTACATCATCACTCTGTTGACGTGTCGGGCCCTTTCCTGGGCTACCGCGGAGTGGGAGAGCCAATTTCCGGCGTGCTCTGACTCCTACCAATTCACCCGGGAGTTACGCAAGGTGTTCGACACCTCTCGGGTGGTGTCGGGGCACGAGTCGGGGCACGAGTCTCCTTCCTGGGGTTCATCGTCACGCAGGGGGACCTACGGATGGACCCAGCCAAGGTCAGCGCAGTACTGGATTGGCCCCAGCCCTCATCCCTCAAGCAACTACAGCATTTTTTTGGGGTTCGCTAATATTTATAGGTGATTTATTCACAATTTTAGCTCCCTAGCCGCTCCCCTGACAGCCCTCACCCATACGAGCATGCGGGGAATGCATTTGATGCGCTTAAGCGGCACTTTACATCGACCCCGGTCCTAGGGCATCCTGATCCGTCCCTGCCGTTCATTGTGGAGGTGGATGCTTCAGACGTTGCGATGGGAGCAATCCTGTTCCAGCAGTTCCTCACGGACGGTAAGACACAACCCTGCGCATTTTTCTCCCGTCGGCTATCCCGGCGGAGCGGAATTACGACGTGGGGAACCGTGAGTTGCTAGCGGTCAAGCTCGCCCTGGGGGAGTGGAGGCATTGGCTAGAGGGGGCTGCCCATCCATTCGTCGTATGGACGGACCATAAGACCGACCTCACCAGCCATCCAGGGGGCGCCAGGACGTTGGAGTTCCTGCGTCAGAGGTTTTGGTGGCCATCTGCTGAGGGGGATACGCGTGCCTTCATGGCTGCTTGCCCTGTGTGCGCGCACACGAAGAGCTCACGTCAGCCCGCGGCAGGGCTGCTCCGACCCCTGCCTATCCCCAAGCGTCCCTGGTCCCACATCTCTCTGGATTTCATTTCTTCCCTACCCCCCTCTGATGGATACACAGTCATCCTGGTCGTTGTGGATCGGTTCTTGAAGGCTGCCCACTTCATTCCCCTTCCCAAACTCCCGTCAGCCCGGGAGACGGCTAAGTTGGTGGTGCAGCATGTTTTCCGGGTCCACGGCCTTCCCCAAGATGTGGTGTCAGATCGGGGCCCTCAGTTCGCCTCCAGGTTCTGGAAGGTGTTCGCCACCTGCCTCGGCGCCTCCGTCAGCTTGTCTTCCGGCTTCCATCCCCAGTCGAACGGGCAGACGGAGCACGTCAACCAGGATCTGGAGGGGGACTGGCGTGGGTGGAGTACGCCCACAACACCCTTCTCTGCTTGTCCACCGGCCTGTCCCCCTTCCAGTGCCAATACTGGTACCAACCCCCCCTATTCCCCGAGCAAGAGGAGGAGGCAGCGGTCCCGTCGGTCTAGGCCCACATCAGTCGCTGTCGCCACACCTGGTTCGTCGGGCCATTCAGAGTGGTCCGGCGAGTCAACCCAGTGGCCTACCGCCTGCAACTTCCCCCCACCATGCGGGTGCATCCCAGATTCCATGTGTGCCTCCTCAAGCCCGTCGCCACCTGTCCAGTGGCTTCCCCTCCTCGTCCTGTTCCCCCGCTGCACCTCATCGAAGGGCAGCCGGCTTTTACTGTGGACCGGATCCTGGACTGCCGGCGGGTGGAGAGGGGTCTCCAATTTCTGGTGGACTGGGAGGGTTATGGGCCGGAGGAGCGGTCCTAGGCACCTCCTCACTCGCAGTCTGGACTAATCAGGATCCTATTGGTGTCACCTGTGTCTACCTGTTCACCGGTGTATTTATGCCCTCACTTCCGTTGCTCAGTTCTCTGTTAGTTTCTCTATGTCCAGCAGTACCACTCAGTGTCTGATTGGAGACCAATGTACAGGTACTTGAGAAGTGTTTCGTTAGTTGTTTTTAGTTGTAGTTAATATTTCGTATGTTTGCTGACAGCCTGTTTTTGGAGACCAATTTGCTCCTCCTTTATTTTATCGTGACAAGTCCGTTATTTTGTATCCTGGTTTTGGGACCACCAGTAAAGATCCTTATTTCACCATCTCTGCCTACTGCCTACTGTCTATCCTGCACCGCACCTGGGTCACACCTCACACCAACCCTTACACAGAGTATGATTTGACTCTCCGAGGGGAAATTATATACCATTTCCAGCCTTTCATAATAAAATAATTAGACAGCCCACACCGCCCACAATTCTTCATCATCATACACACTTTTTCTAAATTCAATCATCCTCTTTACCCTCATCATTCAGATCAATCAAATTAAATCACCCTCATGACCCTCCTCATCATCCTCATTATTCAGTTCATGCGACACGTCACATGCACCATTATCAGTTTCTATCTGGTTTCTATCGCCCATTTATTCATTGACGACAGAATAGCATATTTTTATTTTTATGTTATTATGTTACTAAAAAGTAGCCAGATCAATGCTGCCGTGCGAGTGGTCATGTACTGAATGAATGGACAGCATGGATATTCTTGGGAAAAGTGAAATTAGGAAATAGAGCTGCACCTCTTGAATTTGTACTTATTTGACAAAGGTAATTGTTATACAAACTGCAGAATATGCTATTTCTGTTACTATATATCAAGCAAAATGTTTTACCTGCATGTGACTGAAAGAGGATTTGATAAAGTTATGCTCCTTTCCCTGCATCTGTCAATTACAAAATGTGCCCATCTCTTCTAGGCCTAATATTGTCACTCATCAGATTATTGTCAATTTAATATTGTCTGTAGGCTAACTCTTATTATGTGTGAAATTAGTTTCGATATAGTTTAGGTGTAGCTTCGATGGGCCGGCTGTGCAGGCTGACTGGCATCAACGTCCTATAGCACATTGTCTTGGCAGGCTTAGTTGGGAATAGGTATGAAACAAAACAGGTAAAAAGAGTCTAAATACTTTTCTGTTTGTGATTAAAAAAATTCAGACAAATGAGCTTTGTAAAATACAAACATTTAGGAAAAGTCAGGGAAGGAGCAGGACATAGCTTTTTCGGGGGGCTGATTATTATTTATTTTTTTACAAAATCAAATATCAGTGGTCGTTGGCCTATGGCGGTTCTAGTGTTAAATACCCCCACCTGCAGTCATTAGCCCTCTTTCAACCAAACCAGCATGTAACCGCAGATATGCGTTATTGGTTTCTGTTTGTTGTGCACTTCCCTTATTTGCTAATCTTGTAACACCGTAGTGTTTGGAGTATTTCAGTTTGTGTATATTTGCCCTTTATTTCCTATGTGCCTTTGTTTTATATTAACAATGTCTTGTTTCTGTTTATCCTAGTGTAACCATCTTCATCTCTCATCTACAACCCCATCTATCACAACATCATCTGTTACCTGTTACACTGTCTGAAGCCTACAAAGACCAATTATATAAATCTATTCAATAAAAGGTCAAAAGTCTACCCTATCCTAGTGTTCTTGCAGACATACCCAATAACTCCCACCCATCCTACCCAGTTTCTTTGAGCTATTTTACACCAGGTGTGTGAAAGAGCTAGCTAGCTATAAAGCTACCGCATTTAGCTCACGTATTCCATCTTAATAACACTAACACTGCCAGCTGTTGGAAGCTAACTGCTGATGGTGTCATAGATGGTACAATCCTATGGGAAAGAGTAATTTTCAAGGTGTTTGTGGGGGCTGTCTGTTGCTGTAATTTGATCATTTTGTGGCTCTAGGGGAGTTTTCTATACAGCCTGTCGAGTGCAGGCTAAACTGAAATGCTTCGGCCATGAGTCTGATTACGGATCGGGTGGCATTTCCGAGAAGCCCCGAAGCCATGCTTTCTTTGAATGGGTGTATTGTGGATTTTGGTCCATAGGAAGGTTTGGATCTTAGGATCAATGTAATCACAGTTGCTTCTTGTTGAAGAGGCATCAGATAATGTTAGCTTGCTATAGCTAGCTATCCCCTTCCTCCATTTCTGAAGGAATTTGCGGCTATTTCTTTCTAGCTGGCAAAATAAGTGAGCTAGATTTTGTTTGTGTACTGCCATATGTCGATAACATGGCTAAGTATCTCACTGGTATGATTTTTATTCTATACAGATTGTAATTGTGTCAATATGTGGTGAATATTGTAGAAAAATAATCACAGCCATTTTCCATACTAAAAAGTGAAGTGCCACTTAGTGTGCACCAGCTTACCATGTGCGTTAGGGGCTTTCCGGCAGTTTTTGTGGTTTTTGTATGTCCGTAAACACTCCAGCCAGCTGGTCTGCACATACTCGGAGGACGCGTCCTGGCATGCCGTCTGGGCCGGCAGCCTTGCAAGGGTTAAATTACTTACTCATGTCAGCCACGGAGAATAAGAGCACACAGTCCTCGTGAGTGTCAGGGGGGCCTGCATCGGCGGCTCAATGTTGTTTTCCTCGAAGCGGGTGAAGGTGTTTAGCTCATCCGGGAGCGAGGCATCGGTGTCAGGCAATGCCTACTCATAATTGGTTAAAATCACATGATGCACACTGATGATGTCATTGGAAACACATCTTCCTTTACCTTTTTACTACAAAATAGACATAGAATAGAAATGCGCCATATTCACATTTGTTGATGTTGGGGTGGTGCTGGAGATGATGAATATGACATTGAAATATTTAGACATTTCCCTATGAAGAAAAACTCCACCCAAAAACGATTGTGGTATTTCTTTCATTAGTCCATTGTTTTGCATGTCAGCAATCAAGATGTCAAGATATATAACTTTCAAAATACAGAAATACAGCCGGTATGATGCCTTTCACATCAAATGATACTGCATGTCTTGACAACTTGTTTGCTGACATGCAAAACATTTTGGGACTATATCAGCAATGGACTAATGAAACAAATACCAAAATATAGTTTTTGGGTGGAATTGTCTTTTAACTAGTGTTGATTTTTCAGTATAACATTTATACTATTGATTCAAGAGTTACATTAACACTGTAAAGAGTTAAATGAACACTCACTAGTATAAAATAACCCCAGTGTTGGTGTTAATAACCAGAGTTGAACCAAAACCATACCCATCATTATCATATTTCCCAGCATGCTCTATTGCAGATTTTTTGAATTGTTTGTTTCAAAATCTGTTTTTGCATGTACTTTGATTGATTAATTAATCTTATGCTACTCAAATATAAATAACAAATGTACCTAACCTATTCCAATCTATTACTTGGACTTAATGCACCCGTTACTGAAATGGTTGTTTCAGTTTAGATGTTTAAGGTAGTCTCATATCTTAGTCTTCCCAACACTGGCAGTCATTCTGAATGCAGTTTGCGAGTAAATAAAATTCTAATTATGGGGCATCCCCACTCTGGCTGGATTCTAATAGGAATTACACATCACCTTGCAAGCCAGCATAACGTGACTTGCAGGCCTGATGTGGCCTGTAAACTATGAGTTTTAGGCCATTGTATTAGGGTAAAACTAGGCCTTCAAAAGAAGGCCTTATGAAATATGTATTGTATTAAATAATACAATTTTAATGACAATATATTCATTTAGGATCTCACTTGGTGAAGGCCACAGGACTGAAAATGAATGAATGTAACAACCATGTCTCTGTCACTAGCAAACACAGTCATGGGTGGTACTGGTAACTCTAAAATTCACTCAAAAGGCACCCTGGGAAATATACAAATAAGGCTTAAAACCTTACAGCAGGGCTATTCAATTCTAGTCATGGAGGGCCAAAACATTTCTGGTTTTCGATTTTTGTATGGTTCTTCAAAGAACCATCCCATTTATGGTTCTTCAGAGACCCTAAAATGGTTCCCCTATGGCATTGCTCTCAATAACCTTATTTGGTTCCAACTTGCACCGCTTTTTTTAAGAGTATAGGGGACAGGGTGCCATTTGGGACGTGAACCAAGAGAAGAGCAACCCTTGGGCCAGTGGAGGGTGGAGGAGGAGAGAGATGAGGGATGATCTGACCTCCTGCTCTGTCTCATGATCCTCCACCACAGTACCAAAACCCTCCCTCCTCAGCAGTTACGATTGTCCCTTGCTTCATTACAACCAGCAGCAGTCCAATTTAACCTGTGTCTTCGGCATCCTCCTAGTAACAGCGCCTACAGTATTCTGCTCTATCCCCTCCCGCTGCTGTGTCCGTCTTTTCACCCAATGCGAACCAAGCACAGAGAAACACTTCGGGCAGAGAAGAAGAGAGGGAGTGGAAAGGAGGAGAAAGAGTAAAAACCGGCATTATACAGCAAACGGCATCAGTTTATGAAATGATTTGAGATACGTTCTGACAGCGGGCCTGATCAATAGCTTGGAGCATAACCCCCACTCGCTTCTGAAGAGCCTGTGTACTAGTCAGGGGAGAGGAGATACACACACACACAAATATGTTCTTGCGCGTACTTGCACGCACACACAGGCACACACACTCTCTCAAACACACGGACACAGACGTGCTCGCACATACACACAGACTCGATTCTAAAGTGCCTGTGTACTGGTGAGAGGAGAGGATTTTGGTATTTGTATTTTATTAGGATCCCCATTAGCTGTTGCAAAAGCAGTAGCTACTCTTCCTGGGGTCCACACAAAACATGAAAAATGACATAATACAGAACATTAATAGACAAGAACATCTCAAGGACAGAACTACAGTTGAAGTCAGAAGTTTACGTACACCTTAGCCAAATACATTTAAACTCAGTTTTTCACAATTCCTGACATTTAATCCTAGTACAAATTCCCTGTCTTAGGTCAGTCAGGATCACCACTTTATTTTAAGAATGTGAAATGTCAGAATAATAGTAGAGAGAATGATTTATTTCAGCTTTTATTTCTTTCATCACATTCCCAGTGGGTCAGAAGTTTACATACACTCAATTAATATTTGGTAGCATTGCCTTTAAATTGTTTAACTTGGGTCAAACGTTTTGGGTGGCCTTCCACAAGCTTCCCACAATAAGTTGGGTGAATTTTGTCCCATTCCTCCTGACAGAGCTGGTGTAACTGAGTCAGGTTTGTAGGCCTCCTTGCTCGCAAACGCTTTTTCAGTTCTGCCCACACATTTTCTATAGGATTGAGGTCAGGGCTTTGTGATGGCCACTCCAATACCTTGACTCTGTTGTCCTTAAGCCATTTTGCCACAACTTTGGAAGTATGCTTGGGGTCATTGTCCATTTGGAAGACCCATTTGAGACCAAGCTTTAACTTCCTGACTGATGTCTTGAGATGTTGCTTCAATCTATCCACATAATTTTCCTTCCTCATGATGCCATCTATTTTGTGAAGTGCACCAGTCCCTCCTGCAGCAAAGCACCCCCACAGCATGATGCTGCCACCCCCGTGCTTCACGGTTGGGATGCTGTTCTTCGGCTTGCAAGCCACCCCCTTTCTCCTCCAAACATAACGATGGTAATTATGGCCAAACAGTCATATTTTTGTTTCATCAGACCAGAGGACATTTCTCCAAAAAGTACAATCTTTGTCTCCATGTGCAGTTGCAAACCGTAGTCTGGCTTTTTTATGGCGGTTTTGGAGCTTATTCCTTGCTGAGCGGCCTTTCAGGTTATGTCGATATAGGACTCGTTTTACTGTGGATATACACTGCTCAAAAAAATAAAGGGAACACTTAAACAACACAATGTAACTCCAAGTCAATCACACTTCTGTGAAATCAAACTGTCCACTTAGGAAGCAACACTGATTGACAATACATTTCACATGCTGTTGTGCAAATGGAATAGACAACAGGTGGAAATTATAGGCAATTAGCAAGACACCCCCAATAAAGGACTGGTTTTGCAGGTGGTGACCACAGACCACTTCTCAGTTCCTATGCTTCCTGGCTGATGTTTTGGTCACTTTTGAATGCTGGCGGTGCTTTCACTCTAGTGGAAGCATGAGACGGAGTCTACAACCCACACAAGTGGCTCAGGTAGTGCAGCTCATCCAGGATGGCACATCAATGCAAGCTGTGGCAAGAAGGTTTGCTGCGTCTGTCAGCGTAGTGTCCAGAGCATGGAAGCGCTACCAGGAGACAGGCCAGTACATCAGGAGACGTGGAGGAGGCCGTAGGAGGGCAACCACCCAGCAGCAGGACTGCTACCTCCACCTTTGTGCAAGGAGGAGCAGGAGGAGCACTGCCAGAGCCCTGCAAAATGACCTCCAGCAGGCCACAAATGTGCATGTGTCTGCTCAAACGGTCAGAAACACTCCATGAGGGTGGAATGAGGGCCCGACGTCCACAGGTGGGGGTTGTGCTTACAGCCCAACACCGTGCAGGATGTTTGGCATTTGCCAGGGAACACCAAGATCTTCACAGATGAAAGCAGGTTCACACTGAGCACATGTGACAGACGTCTGGAGTCTGGAGACGCCGTGGAGAACGTTCTGCTGCCTGCAACATCCTCCAACATGACCGGTTTGGCGGTGGGTCAGTCATGGTGTGGGGTGGCATTTATTTGGGGGGCCGCACAGCCCTCCATGTGCTCGCCAGAGGTAGCCTGACTGCCATTAGGTACCGAGATTTGTCTCCCGAGTGGCGCAGTGGTCTAAGGCACTGCATCGCAGTGCTAGCTGTGCCACTAGAGATCCTGGTTCGAGTCCAGGCTCTGCTGTAGCCGGCCGCAACCGGGAGACCAATGGGGCGGTGCACAAAAAAAGAATAATGTATGCACTAACTGTAAGTCGCTCTGGATAAGAGCGTCTGCTAAATGACGTAAATGTAATGAGATCCTCAGACCCCTTGTGAGACCATATGCTGGTGCGGTTGGCCCTGCGTTCCTCCTAATGCAAGACAATGCTAGACCTCATGTGGCTGGAGTGTGTCAGCAGTTCCTGCAAGAGGAAGGCATTGATGCTATGGACCGCCCGTTCCCCAGACCTGAATCCAATTGAGCACATCTGGGACATCATGTCTCGCTCCATCCACCAACGCCACGTTGCACCACAGACTGTCCAGGTGGCGGCGGATGCTTTAGTCCAGGTCTGGGAGGAGATCCCTCAGGAGACCATCCGCCACCTCATCAGGAGCATGCCCAGGCGTTGTAGGGAGGTCATACAGGCACATGGAGGCCACACACACTACTGAGCCTCATTTTGACTTGTTTTAAGGACATTACATCAAAGTTGGATCAGCCTGTAGTGTGGTTTTCCACTTTAATTTTGAGGGTGACTCCAAATCCAGACTTCCGTGGGTTGATAAATTTGATTTCCATTGATAATTTTTGTGTAATCTTGTTGTCAGCACATTCAACTATGTAAAGAAAAACGTATTTAATAAGATTATTTCATTCATTCAGATCTAGGATGTGTTATTTTAGTGTTCCCTTAATTTTTTTGAGCAGTGTAGATACTTTTGTACCTGTTTCCTCCAGCAAAAAAAAAAAAGGTACACAGCAAAAAAGGTCCTTTGCTGTTGTTCTGGGATTGATTTGCACTTTTCGCACCAAAGTACATTCATCTCTAGGAGACAGAACGCGTCTCCTTCCTGAGCGGTATGACGGCTGCGTGGTCCCATGGTGTTTATTCTTGCGTACTATTGTTTGTACAGATGAACGTGGTACCTTCAGGCATTTGGAAATTGCTCCCAAGGATGAACCAGACTTGTGGAGGTCTACCATTTTTTTCTGAGGTCTTGGCTGATTTATTTTGATTTTCCCATGATGTCAAGCAAAGAGGCACTAAGGTTGAAGGTAGGCCTTGAAATACATCCACAGGTGGACCTCCAATTGACTCAAATGATGTCAATTAGCCTTTCAGAAGCTTCTAAAGCCATGACATCATTTTCTGGTTTTAAGGCACAGTCAACATAGTGTATGTAAACTTCTGACCCATTGAAATTGTGATACAGTGAATTATAAGTGAAATAATCTGTCTGTAAACAATTGTTGGAAAAATTACTTGTGTCATGCACAAAGTAGATGTCCTAACCGACTTGCCAAAACTATAATTTATTAACAAGAAATTTGTGGAGTGGTTGAAAAACGAGTTTTAATGACTCCAACCTAAGTGTATGTAAACTTCCGACTTCAACTGTACATAAATTTTTTTTAAAGGCACACGTAGCATACATATCAATACATACACACAAACTATCTAGGTCAAATAGGGGAGAGGCGTTGTGCCTTGAAACCAGTTTTGCTGTTTATTTGAGCAATATGAGATGGAACGGAGTTCCATACAATAATGGCTCTATATAATACTGTACACTTTTTTGAATTTGTTCTGGATTTGGAGACTGTGAAAAGACCCCTGGTGGCATGTCTGGTGGGGTAAGTGTGTGTGTCAGAGCTGTGCGTAAGTTGACTATGCAAACAATTTGGGATTTTCAACACATTCATGTTTCTTATAAAAAGAAGAAGTGATGCAGTCACTCTCCTCAACTCTTAGCCAAGAGAGACTGGCATGCATAGTATTTATATCAGCTCTCTGATTACAATGAAGAGCAAGACGTGCCACTCTGTTTTGGGCCAGCTGCAGCTTAACTAGGTCTTTCCTTGCAGCACTGGACCACATGACTGGACAATAATCAAGATTAGACACACACTAACATATATACACACACACACTAACATGTACAAACACACACAGACACATGAGAATATATCATCAGAGAAATTGGCAGCCACGCACACACACAGAGAACATATGTAAAGATAGAGGTTAAAACTGAAAAATAAAAGCTCCCGGTAGACTCACAGTTCTTCAGAGAGCTCTGTGACACACACACACACACACACACACACACACACACACACACACACACACACACACACACCAGCCCTCCACTCTGATCTGATGTTCTATCTCTGATGCTCTCCCCAACCAACCCTCTCACCCATCAAGACCTCACAGTTCCGCTTCAACATCAGAGGCCTCTGCATCTCTTTATTGTTTATTTATTGGTTTGTTTAATAAATCATCCGCTGTTCCGTTTGAGGCAGATCACCTTGAGCTTCCTGTGTATGTTCAGTACAGACAGCATCAGAGGATGGGAGTCAGTGGATGATGACACCAATAGATTGAGTTGCATTAGCTACATGGTTGCTAGTTTGAGTTTTGAACGGCCATAGAGAGATTTTGGATCTTTCAAAAACGGATGAGCCAATGGTTTCTCAGCAGAGCACAGAGAGCTATCCACAATTTTTAACCCAGATTTGTCTGTCCAGAGATGGTTGACCTGACAGAATGGACACACTGAGGAGGTCTAGCACCACTGCTCATTTTTCTACATGGTCCAACCACAGTGGAGAGGGAAATACCATCAGTGAAGGTTAATGCTCTCTGACCACCACTAGTATCTGACCCACCAACCCCCCCCACCCCACCCCACCCCACACAAACACACCCTCTCTCCCTCCCCCTCCCCTTCTCTCTCTCTCCCTCCCTCCCTCCCTCCCTCCCTTCCTTCACCTATCCGGTGTATGTGACAATAATTATTTGTTTTCCCTCCCTCCCTAATCATTACGTGAAGAGCCTGCATTTCTCTATCAATTAGATCCCTGTTAGAGGGAGAGGCAAAATAACAGAAACACTTTAAAACAACACACACCCTCCACACACACACACACCCTCCACACACATATATACACACAAGCACACACATTCCCCCAATCTCCCAGCACCCTGACCAACCTCAGAGAGGGGCTTAATGAATTGGAACGGGTGAGAGATGATCTGAATGGCGAAAAGTCTGGGAAAGGAGAGGGAGATGAGTGGTCGCTTATTAGCACCAATTTCAGTTCAGGCGTTGCCATAGTTGTCACAGCGATGAGATGCCCTCTAATCTCTAGTATCAATCCCTACTGACCACAATTCCCCTCTCTACCACACTCACCCTAAACCCACCGCTAACAAGGCTTACAGAAACAGGTTTTGACCCAACCAAACCACCATTAATAGGACTGAAACACAAGTTTAAGTTTGTGCGAATCCAACAAAGTTTAGGCATATTTATTATTTAAAGAAGTTTTTAGGAACGAGTCTTAGTTGTAAGCAATTTACCTCCCCTCTAGGAGTTATTATTTTCTGGCATTCCTGTAGTAGGGCTTTGAGTTTGTGAGTAAGCTGTCATCATCCACAGTACCTAGTATTATTAGCAACCTGCTGCACAGCCTTCTGTGAAAGCAGATAAATAAGGTTAGCTTGATATGAACGTACTGTGAAGGTGGTTATTCAGATTCTGCACACAGTCCAGCAATAGGAAAATTAAATGGCAACGGGCATGTGGCAGAGATAATGTGAGAGAGACAGAGAGCAAGAGAGAGAAAGAAAGACAAATAGAGAGAGAGAAAGAAAGATAAGAAAGGAAGCAATTTTCTGATGGCACAGCCACCGAAGGCATGACACTGTACTGTATACTGTCATCCTCAGAGTAGGGGAGAGGAATCCTACTGGATTCCACCAAGTGAAATTAAAGAGCTGATGGTCAGTCTAATTTCTGAAAGAAGCTTTAATCGCTAAGTGGGCGGTTTGGGAAGAGGGAGAAATTCATTACAGTTCACTACAGAGTCAGGAGAACAGGAGGAGAGGGGATGGGAGAAGAGGAGGAGAGGAGGAGGAGAGAAGAGGAGGAGAGGAAAGGAGAAGAAGCTAGAGAGGAGCGGCCGTGAGGAGAGAATCAGGTGTAAAAATGGTTGAGTTCGTTTTGCATGGCCCGGTGCCCCGGGTAGGCGGAGTTTGATCATTTTAGACCATTCCATTGGTGCTTAACTAGACCATTCCATTGGTCCCACCCGGGGAACCGGGCCATAGAAACACAAGGCGAGGCATGGCTTAATGTGACCATGCCCCCGAGAAGGGTACAGCTGTAAGGTACTCCTGTTACTCCCATGTTAAATTGCCTACTTTACTTTAACCTGACAACAGCTGTATTATAAATATAAATATATATATATATATATATATATATATATATATATATATATATATATATCATTCTATAAACATTTTGGATATGCTTGGTTGGTCATTTTTAACAGAGTGTGATGAGTCAAGTGCGTGAGTAAGGAAAATGGTTGCAAATGCCAGAGCCCATGTTTGTCTGCGAGCAGAAGTTTTGACAGAGCGAGAGTCTTCACTTTTGCACAGATATAGGATATACATTTTAAAATATAATTTAAAATATATACTTTGTTTATTTCTTGTCCTATCATGATGGAACGGTGCCAACCCTATATCCTAGACACCTACCTGAGCGACCCACCCACTAAGGAGAAGTCCTTAGCCTACGCAGCCATGACAGAAAGGTGAATGCGGTCAGAGACCCACTAAAGCAGCACCGCTCCCTCAAGAGTCTGAGCCTGCCTAGCAGGGTAGGTCCAAAAGCCAAAGCCCCCGGATGGGTGGGCATAATATACAATGATTTTCTCAAAGCTGCTAATGAGAACTTTGACAACCTCGTACCTAGCCGGTGGGAATTCTGGTGGAGTACCCCCACCCAGGTAGTGGCAGTGCTGGCAACAATGGCTGCAATAAGGTCAGTTATTAACATTTTTTAACCACTCCTATAAAAATGGTAGACTATCAGATACTCAGCAAGAGGGTCTGATTTCACTATTACTGAAACAGGACCCATGTGGTAAATGTAAAGATCCCTTACACTTCAGTGTTGTGATGCCTGTAGCTCAGCTGGTAGAGCACGGCGCTTGTAACGCCAAGGTAGTGGGTTCGATCCCCGGGACCACCCATACACAAAAATGTATGCACGCATGACTGTAAGTCGCTTTGGATAAAAGAGTCTGCTAAATGGCATATTATTATGCCAAAATCCTAGCAAAATGCATAGAGCATAAAATTAAAAAGGTTTTGTCGGATATTATTCCTCCTAATCGACAGGTTTTTTACATGGACGATACATTGGAGATAATATAAGACTGGAAACATTAGAACACTATGGAAAAACTGGGAAACCAGGCCTGGTATTCATAGCTGACTTTGAAAAGGCCTTTGATAAAATACGACTGAAATACATGGACTATTTTAATTTAGGAGAATCTCTTATACAATGGGTTAAAGTTATGTATAGTAACCCCAGGTGTAAAATAGTAAATAATGGCTATTTCTCAGATAGTATTAAATTGTCATGAGGCATAAAACAAGGTTGTCCACTATTGGCATATCTATTCATTATGGCCATCGTAATGTTAGCTATTAAAATCAGATCCAACAATAATATCAAGGGGCTAGAAATCCAGGGATTAAAAACACAGGTGTCATTGTACGCTGATGATTCATGTGTTATTTTAAATCTACAATTTGGATCGCTGCACAGCCTCATAGAGGTTTTAGATAATTTTTCTAACCTCTGGATTAAAACTGAATTCAATCAACTTTAGAATAAGGCTGATACATAACATTTTTGGAGAAATGGAAGAGGTCTGAATACATTTCGAATGCACTGTACATTACTGAGTAGTTTACCAATAAAATAGTCAGACAGTGAAGTGGACATACTCAGTATTCATATACCGAAAGAAAGAAATGATCTCACTACAATACATTTTAATAGAAAGTTAGCCAAATTAGATAAGATCTCGCTACCATGGAAAAGACACCTGTCTATTTGTGGAAAAATCACCCTGATTGTGCAACAACTCACTGCCTTCCTGAAGACAAGAAATGTATATGAAATGCTTCAGTCTGGTTTTAGACCCCATCATAGCACTGAGAACGCACTCGTGAAGGTGGTAAACGACCTTTTAATGGCGTCAGACCAAGGCTCTGCATCTGTCCTCGTGCTCCTAGACCTTAGTGCTGCTTTTGACACCATGATCACCACATTCTTTTGGTGAGATTGGAAACCTTAATTGGTCTACACAGACAAGTTCTTGCCTGGTTTACAGCTTATCTGTCGGAAAGATATCAGTTTGTCTCTGTGGATGGTTTGTCCTCTGACAAATCAATTGTACGTTTCGGAGTTCCTCAAGGTTCCGTTTTAGGACCATTTAGGACTATTATTTTCACTATATATTTTACCTCTTGGTGATGTCATTCGACACACAGCTCTACATTTCGATGAAACATGGTGAAGCCTACCCTGGAAGCATGTGTTTCAGACATAAGGAAGTGGATGGCGACAAATGTTTTACTTTTAAACTCAGACAAAACAGAGATGCTAGTTCTAGGTCCCAAACAAAGAGATCTTCTGTTGGATCTGACAATTAATCTTGATGGTCGTCTCAAAAAAAACTCGGCGTTACTCTGGACCTCGGCGTTACTCTGGACCCTGATCTCTCTTTTGACAAACATATCAAGACATTTCAAGGACAGCTTTTCTCCATCTTCGTAACATTGCAAAAATCAGAAACTTTTTGTCCAAAAATGATGCAGAAAAGCTATTCCATGCTTTTGTGACTTCTAGATTAGACTGCTGCAATGCTCTACTCTCCGGCTACCCGGATAAATCACTAAATAAACTTCAGTTAGTGCTAAACACAGCTGCTAGAATCTTGACTAGAACCAAACAATTTGATCATATTACTCCAGTGCGAGCCTCTCTACACTGGCTTCCTGTTGAGGCTAGGGCTGATTTCAAGATTTTACTGCTAACCTACAAAGCATTACATGGGCTTGCTCCTACCTACAGTGGGGGAAAAAAGTATTTAGTCAGCCACCAATTGTGCAAGTTCTCCCACTTAAAAACAAGAGAGAGGCCTGTAATTTTCATCATAGGTACACGTCAACTATGACAGACAAATTGAGGAAGAAAATTCCAGAAAATCACATTGTAGGATTTTTAATGAATTTATTTGCAAATTATGGTGGAAAATAAGTATTTGGTCACCTACAAACAAGCAAGATTTCTGGCTCTCACAGACCTGTAACTTCTTCTTTAAGAGGCTCCTCTGTCCTCCACTCGTTACCTGTATTAATGGCACCTGTTTGAACTTGTTATCAGTATAAAAGACACCTGTCCACAACCTCAAACAGTCACACTCCAAACTCCACTATGGCCAAGACCAAAGCTGTCAAAGGACACCAGAAACAAAATTGTAGACCTGCACCAGGCTGGGAAGACTGAATCTGCAATAGGTAAGCAGCTTGGTTTGAAGAAATCAACTGTGGGAGCAATTATTAGGAAATGGAAGACATACAAGACCACTGATAATCTCCCTCGATCTGGGGCTCCACGCAAGATCTCACCCCGTGGGGTCAAAATGATCACAAGAACGGTGAGCAAAAATCCCAGAACCACACGAGTGCATTTGGATGATCCAGAAGAGGATTGGGAGAATGTCATATGGTCAGATGAAACCAAAATATAACTTTTTGGTAAAAACTCAACTCGTCGTGTTTGGAGGACAAAGAATGCTGAGTTGCATCCAAGGAACACCATACCTACTGTGAAGCATGGGGGTGGAAACATCATGCTTTGGGGCTGTTTTTCTGCAAAGGGACCAGGACGACTGATCCGTGTAAAGGAAAAAATGAATGGGGCCATGTATCGTGAGATTTTGAGTGAAAACCTCCTTCCATCAGCAAGGGCATTGAAGATGAAGTGTGGCTGGGTCTTTCAGCATGACAATGATCCCAGACACACCGCCCGGGCAACGAAGGAGTGGCTTCGTAAGAAGCATTTCAAGGTTCTGGAGTGGCCTAGCCAGTCTCCAGATCTCAACCCCATAGAAAATCTTTGGAGGGAGTTGAAAGTCCGTGTTGCCCAGCGACAGCCCCAAAACATCACTGCTCTAGAGGAGATCTGCATGGAGGAATGGGCCAAAATACCAGCAACAGTGTGTGAAAACCTTGTGAAGACTTACAGAAAACGTTTGACCTGTGTCATTGCCAACAAAGGGTATATAACAAAGTATTGAGAAACTTTTGTTATTGACCAAATACTTATTTTCCACCATAATTTGCAAATATATTCATTAAAAATCCTACAATGTGATTTTCTGGATTTTTTTTTCAAATTTTGTCTGTCATAGTTGACGTGTACCTATGATGAAAATTACAGGCCTCTCTCATCTTTTTAAGTGGGAGAACTTGCACAATTGGTGGCTGACTAAATACTTTTTTCCCCCACTGTATCTCTCCGATTTGGTCCTGCCGTACATACCTACATTTATGCTATGGTCACAAGACGCAGGCCTCCTTATTGTCCCTAGAAATTCTAAGCAAACAGCTGGAGGCAGGGCTTTCTCCTATAGAGCTCCATTTTTATGGAATGGTCTGCCTATCCATGTGAGAGACGCAGACTCGTTCTCGACCTTTAAGTCTTTACTGAAGAGTCATCTCTTCAGTAGGTCCTATGATTGAGTGTAGTCTGGCCCAGGGGTGCAAAGGTGAACAGAAAGGCACTGGAGCGACAAACCGCCCTTGCTGTCTCTGCCTGGCCGTTTCCTGTCTCTCCATTGGGATTATCTGGCTCTGACCCTATTACGGGGGCTGAGTCACTGGCTTACTGGTGCTTTCCATGCCTCCAGAGGGAGGTTTGCATCACTTGAGTGGGTTGAGTCACTGACGTGATCTTCCTGTCTGGTTTGTCGCCCCCTTGGGCTCGTGCAGTGGAGGAGATCTTCGTGGGCTATACTCAGCCTTGTCTCAGGGTAGTAGGTTGGTGGTCTGTTGATATCCCTCTGGTGGTGAGGGGGCTGTGCTTTGGCAAATTGGGTGGGGTTATATCCTGCCTGGTTGGCCCTGTCCGGGGGTATCGTCGGACGGGGCCACAGTGTCTCCCGACCCCCCCGTCTCAGCCTCCAGTATCTATGCTGCAATAGTCTATGTGCCGGGGGGCTAGGGTCAGTCTGTTAAATCTGGTGTTATTCTCCTGTCTTATCCGGTGTCCTGTGTGAATTTAAGTATGCTCCCTCTAATTCTCTCTCTCCCTCTCTCCCTCCCACCCCGGAGGACCTGAGCCCTAGGACCATGCCTCAGGACTACCTGGCCTGATGACTCCTTGCTGTCCCCAGTCCACCTGGTCGTGCTGCTGCTCCAGTTTCCACTCTTCTGCTTGCGGCTATGGAACCCTGACCTGTTCACCGGACGTGTTACCTTGTCCCAGACCTGCTGTTTTCAACTCTCTCTCTACCACACCTGCTATTTCAACCTCTAAATGCCCGGCTATGAAAAGCCAAGTGACATGTACTCCTGACGTACTGACCTGTTGCAACCTCTACAACCACTGTGATTATTATTTGACCCTGCTGGTCATCTATGAACTTTTGAACATCTTGGAGAAAAATCTGGCCTTAATTTGTACTGTTAAAATCTCCACCCGGCACAGCCAGAAGGGTACTGGCCACCCCTCAGAGCCTGGTTCCTCTCTAGGTTTCTTCCTAGGTTTCTTCCTTTCTAGGGAGTTTTTCCTAGCCACCGTGCTTCTACATCTGCATTGCTTTCTGTTTGGAGTTTTAGGCTGGGTTTCTGTATAACACTTTATGACACCTGCTGATGTAAAAAGGGCTTTATAAATAACATTTGTTTGATTGATTGATTGATTGATTAATTATTTAGTCAAATCTCAGTTTACCTATTTACCTATGGCCCTGTCTACACCTAACAACTTGTTTTATTAAATTATATGAACAAAAAATATTCCACTTTATTTGGAACGGCAAGCCAGACAAAATTAAAAGGTCCTATTTATATAATGAATATGAATTAAGAGGGCAGAAATTATTAAATATTAAAGCATTCGACCTCTCACTAAAGGCTTCAGTCATACAAAAACTATACTTAATACTGAACTAGTTCTCTAGCAAACTTAGTATGAATGGCTCACCCCGTGTTCAATAATGGCCTTTTTCCCTTAATTCAGATTACAACCTCTCACTTTCGGTTATTTGAAAATGACATAATCTCCAAAATATCGCTATTTTTAAAACAAGCCATAGAAGGCTGGTTGCAATTTCAGTTTAATCCTCCAGAAAAGACAGAACAAATATTACAACAAATATTATGGTTAAACTAAAATATACTAATTGATAAAAATATATATACAGCTCTGGAAAAAATTAAGAGACCACTGCAAAATTATCAGTTTCTCTGGTTTTACTATTTATAGGTATGTGTTTGGGTAAAAATAACATTTTTGTTTTATTCTATAAACTACTGACAACATTTCTCCCAAATTCCAAATAAAAATATTGTCATTTAGAGCATTTATTTGCAGAAAATGACAACTGGTCAAAATAACAAAAAAGATGCAGTGTTGTCAGACCTCGAATAATGCAAAGAAAATAAGTTCATGTTCATTTTTAAACACAAAGCCAGAATTGAACTCTTCTTTTCCTCACTCAAAACTTTCCTTTTCAACTCTTTTGGCATGGTCAATAGTTATTTTTTGATTAATATTACTTTTGAGGTACTATTAGCACTGTTTTTGCCATCCGGCTGGTCCTATTGCAAAAGGATAATGACGACCACAGCAGTGGTTTTATACTTTTCCTCGTTAAATAAGATTTGGTTCAGGTGATCACCTAATCAGTACCTAATTCAGTAGAATGAGGTATGCCTGTGTTGGAATTCAACAGACACTGCAATGGAATGGCTGTCATACATGTAGAGATGCTGATTTAAGAAAAATGTGCAGTGGTCTCTTAATTTTTTCCAGAGCTGTATATATATATCATAAATAGGACTGGTGGAGTTATGTCACACATGCAGTTAACACAAATATACGGAAATGTCGGCGGCAAGTGGAAAAGGGGAGAAGGTAAGGAACTTGTCTGTCGGCCAAGAATTAAAGACCAAAATTGGCTAAAGAAAATTGTGATAAATAAAAAAGTATACCAGTTTCATTTAAGGACCAACAAATTTACAGCTGCGCCATACAGGTTGCTAAATAGTTGGAAGGAGATTTTTGATGCACCGATTCCATGGCACATAGTTTATGAACTGATACACAAAACGGCGCCTGATTCAAAACTTTAAAGATTTTCAATTTAAATTATTATACAAAATTCTTGCAACCAATAGAATGTTATATACTGTATATTGGGGATGCAACCATCCCAGTTCTGCAGATTTTGCTGAGAAGAGACAGAATCATTAGATCACTTGTTTTGGTACTGCCCATATGAAGCTTGTTTTTGGTCGCAGGTTCATGAATGGTTGAACATGTTCAACATTTACTCTGAGATCTTTGGGTGATTTGAAAAGTCATATTCAATTGATCAATAATATAATACATTTTTATTTTTAATTTACAATCCGTTGAAACTTTGAGAATAGAAAGATTCAGAACTTTTGTGCAACATCACAGCACAGTGGAAAAATATATGGCAGCTAGAAATCAAAACTGGATGGTCTTCAGAGATAGATGGGAGGGGTTGAGGGTAGATGAAGGCTGGGACTAAAAACAAACAAAAGATAACTAATGTAAAATATACTGTGTCCGTAAAATGTATATAGTTAGTATAAGCTGGAAGTAGAAGCCTAAGTGTTGTTGTCCATTAGTGTACTTCAATTAGGGGAGGGGTGGTAGGGTAAGGGGAAAATAATAAAGATGAAAAGATATGACAAAAATATATATATATATATATTTAAAATGATATACATACAGTATTTACAAAACAATATACAGTTGAAGTCGGAAGTTTACATACACCTTAGCCAAATACATTTAAACTCAGTTTTTCACAATTCCTGACATTTAATCCTAGTAAAAATTCCCTGTCTTAGGTCAGTTAGGATCACCACTTTATTTTAAGAATGTGAAATGTCAGAATAATAGTAGAGAGAATGATTTATTTCAGCTTTTATTTCTTTCATCACATTCCCAGTGGGTCAGAAGTTTACATACACTCAATTAGTATTTGGTAGCATTGCCTTTAAATTGTTTAACTTGGGTGAAACGTTTCGGGTAGCCTTCCACAAGCTTCCCACAATAAATTGGGTGAATTTTGGCCCATTCCTCCTGACAGAGCTGGTGTAACTGAGTCAGGTTTGTAGGCCTCCTTGCTCGCACACGCTTTTTCAGTTCTGCCCACATATTTTCTATAGTGTTGAGGTCAGGGCTTTGTGATGGCCACTCCAATACCTTGACTTTGTTGTCATTAAGCCATTTTGCCACAACTTTGGAAGTATGCTTGGGGTCATTGTCCATTTGGAAGACCCATTTGCGACCAAGCTTTAACTTCCTGACTGATGTCTTGAGATGTTGCTTCAATATATCCACATAATTTTCCTTCCTCATGATGCCATCTGTTTTGTGAAGTGCACCAGTCCCTCCTGCAGCAAAGCACCCCCACAGCATGATGCTGCCACCCCCGTGCTTCACGGTTGGGAAGGTGTTCTTCGGCTTGCAAGCCCACACTTTTTCCTCCAAACATAACGATAGTCATTATGTCCAAACAGTTCTATTTTTGTTTCATCAGACCAGAGGACATTTCTCCAAAAAGTACGATCTTTGTCCCCATGTGCAGTTGCAAACCGTAGTCTGGCTTTTTTATGGCATATTTGGAGCAGTGGCTTCTTCCTTGCTGAGCGGCCTTTCAGGTTATGTAGATATAGGACACGTTTTACTGTGGATATAGATACTTTTGTACCTGTTTCCTCCAGCATCTTCACAGGGTCCTTTGCTGTTTTTCTGGAATTGATTTTCACTTTTCGCACCAAAGTACGTTCATCTCTAGGAGACAGAACGCGTCTCCTTCCTGAGCGGTATGACGGCTGCGTGGTCCCATGGTGTTTATACTTGCGTACTATTGTTTGTACAGATGAACGTGGTACCTTCAGGCATTTGGAAATTGCTCCCAAGGATGAACCATACTTGTGGAGGTCTACAATTTTTTTTCTGAGGTCTTGGCTGATTTCTTTTGATTTTCCCATGATGTCAAGCAAAGAGGCACTGAGTTTGAAGGTAGGCCTTGAAATACATCCACAGGTACACCTCCAATTGACTCAAATTATGTCAATTAGTCTATCAGAAGCTTCTAAAGCCATGACATCATTTTCTGGAATTTTCCAAGCTCTTTAAAGGCACAGTCAACATAGTGTATGTAAACTTCTGACCCACTGGAATTGTGATACAGTGAATTATAAGTGAAATAATCTGTCTGTAAACAATTGTTGGGAAAATGTATTGTGTCATGCACAAAGTAGATGTCCTAACCGACTTGCCAAAACTGTAGTTTGTTAACAAGAAATGTGTGGAGTGGTTGAAAAACGAGTTTTAATGACTCCAACCTAAGTGTATGTAAACTTCCGACTTCAACTGTATATGGGGGATTTGAAATGATGCAGTCAATTACATTAATAGAAGCCACAATCTATCTGTAATATTAAAGCTGATCAACCCACCTACCCCCCCAAAAAATAAAAATAAGTCATACCTTAAAACACTTTCATTCTAAACATAAAAATGTTAACATGAACAGATCAACTGTCGCATGGAATGTACATCACGATTATCAGCCAAAGAGCCGATTCCAACTGATTTTCTTCAACTAGTTAACTAACCCTGCTTTAAAGATGCCGAAAAGTTGTTGCGTACTGTTTTGTTTGAACAATAGTAGGAGAAAAGACCACCAAATTAAGTTCCATAAACTGCCCAAGGACCAGGTTAAACGAATCTCATGGTTTCAGGCTATTACGCCACGATGATGATGGAAAGCTTTGCAGGACCAGCAGGCGAGGTGAGTAGTCATGCTGTACTTCGCTCCGCAGGTAATATGACACATTACATTACAATGGAACGATTTGATTAGTGTAATGTTAGCTAGCTACATAGTTGTATTTGTATCAAAGATAAAGGTGAAGTATAGAGAAACTATCGAGGTTAGCTTGCCAGCTACATTCGTTCGCAGCGACGCCGTTTTTCAAACAAAGTCAACACCGCAGCCATTGCTAGCTAGCCAACACTACCAGCTAGCAGTACTGTAGCAACTAAATACAATATCCTTTTAGCCAGCTACATTCGTTCGCAGCGACGCCATTTTTCAAACAAAGTCAACACCGCAGCCATTGCTAGCTAGCCAACGCTACCAGCTAGCAGTACTGTAGCAACTAAATACAATATAATTTTAGCCAGCTACATTTGTTCGCAGCGACGCCGTTTTTCAAACAAAGTCAACACAGCAGCCATTGCTAGCTAGCCAACACTACCAGCTAGCAGTACTGTAGCAACTAAATACAATATCATTTTAGCCAGCTACATTCGTTCGCAGCGATGCCGTTTTTCAAACAAAGTCAACACCACAGCCATTGCTAGCTAGCCAACACTACCAGCTAGCAGTACAGTAGCAGCTAAATACAATATAATTTTAGTCAATGAGAATTTTGCAACATAAAGCTTCCCTTCTGAACATTCGAGATGTGTAGTCCACTTGTGTAGCTAGCATGACTGACTTTGTGCTAGCTAGCCAACATTTAATTATTGCTGCGTTATGAAAGGAACTAGACACGGACACAAATTATCTGTTTAGTGTGTTAACACACTATTGGTAGTTTGTTGTAACCAAGTATTGGTGCTAAAACGTGTGTCATTGGATGCTAGCATGCTAGTTAGCTATGGCGTCATAGGATACGGTGCCCTGGGCGGTTTTTCATGGAAGAATACTGTACCAAGTTAGCTAGCTGAATAAAGTAAGTTAGAGTCTATTCCTAGAAACATTGAACCGCTGTAGTTTACAACAATTATAATTTCTAAAGTGGAAGTTGGGAGAGTTATATTCGGGTGTTTCAGTGAAACAATTATAGTTTCTGAGGTGGAAGTTGGGAGAGTTATATTTGGGAGTTGTGGTGAGGGAGGCCCCGCTCTCTCCTTTCCCAGATGTTTAGTTCATTTCATTCCGATCTCCTCTGCATTATTGTAGCCATTTGCTGCAGCCTGTCAACTATGCCTCTGCCTATCCCTGTTCTCTCCTCTCCGCACAGGCTACACAAACGCCTCACACCGCGTGGCTGCTGCCTCTCTAACCTGGTGGTCCCTGCACGCACCACCCACCTGGAGTTCCAGGTCTCAGGCAGCCTCTGGAACTGCCGTTCTGCTGCCAACAAGGCAGACTTCATCCCAGCCTATGCTACCCTCCAGTCCCTCGACTTCTTGGCGCTGACGGAAACATGGATTACCACTGAAAACACTGCTACTCCTACTGCTCTCTCCTCGTCTGACCATGTGTTCTCGCATACCCCGAGAGCATCTGGTCAGCGGGGTGGTGGCACAGGAATCCTCATCTCTCCCAAGTGGACATTCTCAATGTTTCCCCTAACCCATCTGTCTATCTCCTCATTTGAATTCCATGCTGTCACAGTCACTAGCCCATTTAAGCTTAATATCCTTGTCATCAATCGCCCTCCAGGTTCCCTTGGAGAGTTCATCAATGAGCTTGACGCCTTGATAAGTTCATTTCCTGAGGATGGCTCACCCCTCACAGTTCTGGGGGATTTCAACCTCCCTACGTCTACATTTGACTCATTTCTCTCTGCCTCCTTCTTTCCACTCCTCTCCTCTTTTGACCTCACCCTCTCACCGTCCCCCCCTACTCACAAGGCAGGCAATACGCTTGACCTCATCTTTACTAGATGCTGTTCTTCTACTAATCTCACTGCAACTCCCCTCCATGTCTCCGACCACTACTTTGTATCCTTTTCTCTCTCGCTCTCCTCCAACACTACTCACTCTGCCCCTACACAGATGGTAATGCGCCGCCGCAACCTTCGCTCTCTCTCTCCCGCTACTCTCTCCTCTTCCATCCTATCATCTCTTCCCTCTGCTCAATCCTTCTCCCTCCAATCTTCTGATTCTGCCTCCTCAACCCTCCTCTCCTCCCTTTCTGCGTCCTTTGACTCTCTATGTCCCCTATCCTCCCGGCCGGCTCGGTCCTCCCCTCCAGCTCCGTGGCTTGATGACTCATTGCGAGCTCACAGAACAGAGCTCCGGGCAGCTGAGCGGAAATGGAAGAAAACTAGACTCCCTGCGGACCTGGCATCTTTTCACTCCCTCCTCTCTACATTTTCTTCATCTGTTTCTGCTGCTAAGGCCACTTTATACCACTCTAAATTCCAAGCATCTGCCTCTAACCCTAGGAAGCTCTTTGCCACATTCTCCTCCCTGCTGAATCCTCCCCCCCACCCCCCCCCCCCCCCACCCCCCACCCCCCCCCCCCCCCCCCTCTCTGTGGATGACTTCGTCAACCACTTTGAAAAGAAGGTTGACGACATCCGATCCTCGTTTGTTAAGACAAATGACACTGCTGGTCCTGCTCACACTGCCCTACCCTATGCTTTGACTTCTTTCTCCCCTCTCTCTCCAGATAAAATCTTGCGACTTGTGACTGCAGGCCGCCCAACAACCTGCCCGCTTGACCCTATCCCCTCCTCTCTTCTCCAGACCATCTCCGGTGACCTTCTCCCCTACCTCACCTCGCTGATCAACTCATCCTTGACCGCTGGCTATGTCCCTTCCGTCTTCAAGAGAGCGAGAGTTGCACCCCTTCTCAAAAAACCAACACTCGATCCCTCTGATGTCAAGAACTACAGACCAGTATCCCTTCTTTCTTTTCTTTCCAAAACTATTCAGCGTGCCGTCTTTAGCCAACTCTCTTGCTATCTCTCTCAGAATGACCTTCTTGATCCAAACCAGTCAGGTTTCAAGACTGGTCATTCAACTGAGACTGCTCTTCTCTGTGTCACGGAGGCTCTCCGCACTGCTAAAGCTAACTCTCTCTCCTCTGCTCTTGTCCTTCTAGACCTGTCTGCTGCCTTTGATACTGTGAACCATCAGATCCTCCTCTCCACCCTCTCCGAGCTGGGCATCTCCGGCGCGGCTCACTCTTGGATTGCGTCCTACCTGACTGGTTGCTCCTACCAAGTGGCGTGGCGAGAAGCTGTCTCCGCACCACGTGCTCTCACCACTGGTGTCCCCCAGGGCTCAGTTCTAGGCCCTCTCCTATTCTCGCTATACACCAAGTCACTTGGCTCTGTCATATCCTCACATGGCCTCTCCTATCATTGCTACGCTGACGATACACAACTAATCTTCTCCTTTCCCCCTTCTGATAACCAGGTGGCGAATCGCATCTCTGCATGTCTGGCAGACATATCAGTTTAGATGACGGATCACCACCTCAAGCTGAACCTTGGCAAGACGGAGCTGCTCTTCCTCCCGGGGAAGGACTGCCCGTTCCATGATCTCGCCATCACGGTTGACAACTCCGTTGTGTCCTCCTCCCAGAGTGCGAAGAGCCTTGGCGTGACCCTGGACAACACCCTGTCGTTCTCCGCTAACATCAAGGCGGTGACCCGATCCTGTAGGTTCATGCTCTACAACATTCGGAGAGTACGACCCTGCCTTACACAGGAAGCGGCACAGGTCCTAATCCAGGCACTTGTCAGCTCCCGTCTGGATTACTGCAACTCGCTGTTGGCTGGGCTCCCTGCCTGTGCCATTAAACCCCTACAACTCATCCAGAATGCCGCAGCCCGTCTGGTGTTCAACCTTCCCAAGTTCTCTCACGTCACCCCGCTCCTCCGCACACTCCACTGGCTTCCAGTTGAAGCTCGCATCTGTTACAAGACCATGGTGCTTGCCTATGGAGCTGTGAGGGGAACGGCACCTCCGTACCTTCAGGCTCTGATCAGTCCCTACACCCAAACGAGGGCATTGCGTTCATCCACCTCTGGCCTGCTGGCTCCCCTTCCTCTGCGGAAGCATAGTTCCCGCTCAGCCCAGTCAAAACTGTTCGCTGCTCTGGCACCCCAATGGTGGAACAAGCTCCCTCACGACGCCAGGACAGCGGAGTCACTCACCACCTTCCGGAGACATTTGAAACCCCACCTCTTTAAGGAATACCTGGGATAGGATAAAGTAATCCTTCTACCCCCCCCCCCCCAAAAAATAAAATAAAAATAATAATAATAATAATAATAATAATTGTAAAGTGGTTATGCCACTGGCTATAAGGTGAATGCACCAATTTGTAAGTCGCTCTGGATAAGAGCGTCTGCTAAATGACGTAAATGTAAATGTAAATGAAAGCTGTGTGCTCCGTTTACTCTATATATTTATGTGTGTTCGAAGCACTTCATTACCTGTAAGTCCCTAACACTTGTTTATATCTAACTAGCTATGTGTATTGCATAAAGCTTGGTAGTTAGTTTGTAGTAAGGACTAGTGAGCTGTATCAATTCAAATAACAGCTGTTATATTCCAAGTAGGTAGGAGAATATGTATCATCCAAATCATTTGTGGTTGTGACAGCCAAGTAAGTTGATGACAAAAAAAGTGTCAGTAGTTTGCTTAGGATGACGCCAAAGTTAGACTAATTACATGGGAGTAACGGGAGTACCCTACAGATGTAGCCTACTTGGCGGCGTGGTCACGTTAAGCCACGCCTCAACGCGTGTATCTATGTAAAAAGAACTCCACCAATAGGTGGTAGGTCTATTTATTTACTGGTGCAGGTGATGAGAAGACTGGATCCAGAGTTGTATCAACACACTATCACAACTTATTTTGAAATCGACACAAATTACTTATTTGAAATTCGTGACAGGCACACAAAGAAGTCAACGCATTTCATGTGTATTATAGGATTTTCTTTCCTCATAACGCATTTGTGTAGATTACACGAATTAATTTGTTGTGTCTAATGTTAGCTTGGTGGCTAACATTAGCTAGGCTAGGGGTTAAGGTTAGGGTTAGGTTTAGGGGTTAGGGCTTAGGTAACATGTTAGCTAAGTAGTTAAAGGGTTAAGGTTAGGGTTAGGTTAAAGGGTTCGGGTTAGCTAACACGCTAAATAGTTGCAAAGTAGATAGAAAGTAGTAAGTAGTTGCAATGTTGCTAATTAGCTAAAATGCAAAAGTTGTCCGTGATGTGATTCGAACATGCAAACTTTGGGTTGTTAGATGTTTGCGTTATATGCACTCACTAACTGTAAGTCACTCTGGATAAGAGCGTCTGCTAAAATGACTAAAATGTTTTAAAAAATACACCCACACATCCTCCCCCAACCAACTTCACTCCTATCATTACTATTTTTATCTGAGATTGAAATTCACTGTATACAAAATTGTGTACTGCACATGAAAAATTCACTTTTTCGTGTGCCTGTCACGAATTTCCATTAAGCAATTCGTGTCTATTTCACAATAATCTTTGATACTGGGTTGGTTGTATTTACAAAATATAGCCTACTTATGGCGAAAGATTATGAAAATAGTTGACAAAAATACTTAACTTGCTAAAATAATACATTTACTTGTCCAAAATAGTAATACTCAACTCAAGCACAAAAGGCAAAATGATAGGCCTACAAATGAAGCGTCAAATAATGCGTTATAATGAGTAGTGTTGTCTATAAGGCAAAGCTCTGTCGCACCATGTTACCTCACCAATAGCTTTTACAGAATGAGGAAAACAGGCAGCCTAAAGCAAAGTGCCCTAACCTGGCATAAACCAAATAAGGAGAGGCGTGAACCTGTGCCAAAAGCCGAGAACTTGCCGGCACACGCACTCACCCAGGAGCCAATGCCATTTATCAGTGGTGGTGAGTAGAACAGGTTGACTTTCAAACAAAAACACTTACATGTTTAAATTATATGATTAGCCTACCAGACTCGGATGTTGGTTCATTTGTTTTACAAAGCACGTTTTTGAAAGGACAAGAAAAATAATATTTTGATTAGAAAACTAAGTTGTGGCAAACAATTAATTAATTCACATAGTTGAAATGGAGGAAAATGTCTGGCTTTTACCAAAGAACACAGTTAGCCAGAACATTTCTTAATAATTGACATGGTTACCTGACTCTGGTGTTTGTATGATAATATCAAGGTAGCAAGCAATATTTAGCAAACAATTATAGAGACCATTCATGTGGGGAACATTTTAGAAAAATAGCAGCCAGTTCAACAACGGTAAAAAATAAAAGGTTCAATTACTACACAGCAGTGGCGGCTCCTGAAAAAATTCTCAGGAGGGGCAATTTTTCTGATGATTTAGGTGACCTACACACATTTAAAAAAAGATATGTCCAGCAACAACATGAAGACAGGGGCAGCATATAAGTCAATACCAGAAGCATTTATTGACTGATCTCAAAAGTGTTGGCTTACCAGGGTTGGTGGAGCCCTCAGTTTCATCTTTGCCTCGCAAAGCTAACTCAAACACTCCGCAAAACTTCACACACTGGATTAGCCGGCTGAGGATGTGGCGGTTCTTGCTAATGTCGTAGTAAATATATTTGTTATAGTGAATATGGAATATGATATGTTGAGTAAAATGTTGTGCTAAGATCTATTTAGGTCAGGAGCTGGTTATAAGTTCTGTTCCTATCCAATAACAATGGACAAAAGGGTCCTATCTTGTCAGCCTTGTCAGCAGGTGGCCAAGGACAACACCCACGCCATAGGCCTCTCAGTTCTTCCAACTCACGAGTTCTTGCTCTGAGGACACACACACACACAAACACACACACACACACACACATCATCACTGTTAAACACACACACACACACACATCATCACTGTTAAACACACACACACACACACAAAAATCCCCTCTCTTAGGCTGAACATTTGAAGACAGAGAACCCGACTCAGAGCCAATGCACCATGCTCTACCAGCTGAGCTACAGAAAGTGGATACTCATGGATGCGCATTGCAATTGTAAAATGTCAACACAATTGGAGACACCACGTCATTTTTGGAGACATGTTATTGACAGTAAACTATTGTAGATGCGACTGCTAACTAAATAAAACATTTTAGCTGGCTAGCTAATCATCTTAGCTAAATGTGGGGCAAACAATTCAGTTATTTACCGTTAATTTGAGGGATTGGGGTGAAAGAAATCGAGTTACATAGTGATACTTTACGATATACTGTATTGACAATATCGCAATATTTTAGCGCTAGTTGGCTGTACCTGCACCAAAACACCATTATTGTTCCTTCATAGCTTGTTCTCAATCTTTTCACATTTGGAGCCAATTTGTTTTCAGCACTTTTATTTCCATGACTGATCAAAACTCGTTCTCATGGCTTTCTGATCCCTCTGCAACAGACATATGGTGCGCAATAAAATCACAGTATCGAATCGCAATACGTATAGAATCATGAGACTCGCAATGCTGATGCATATATCTTATCGTGAGGTTCCTGGCAATTCCCAGCCCAAGTTCATTTGCCACAACAAATCTCTTCGCTAGCAAACGCGATGTCTTCTCCAAAACGGCAATGTGTCTCCAGCAATGTTTACTTTTTTGACGTTCTATGGCATCTCCACTTTCCAAGCATATGTGACCACATGTAATATTTTGGTAAGTGATGCAAATAGTGAACTATGTAGGGCCAGGATGTAAAATATATGTAGCTGCAGCAATTTCTCTTATCTGATATGGTAAGTAATGGGGCTTAATTTATAGCTCCCTAAGAGTTTGACGAACGGGTCCGTGAACGCGATTCCAGATATATTTACCTCTGAATAAACTGCCTTTATTACACCATATCCACCCTGTCCAAAGTCTCTACTTGGTCTCAGTTGGTTCTCCAGTAAACTTGTGATTATCAACACTAACCTCATCGTTGTGGCGGCGGACAGCTAGCCTGTATCCCTCGTCATCCAGTTGAGTGAGTGGCAATGTCTTTTTTCGTTCGTACCAATTTTTGGAAAATCCTCGGGTGTAGGACTTTCCGCCTTTAGTAGAAACCTGTTGAATTATTAAAGTTGGTCTGGGAGGTCCTAATTGTTTCGTTGCCAATTTATCTTCATTTGTTCGCCGACAAAAAGGAACTTCTTTCAAACAATCCACTCTTTTCTCAGTTACGTTCATGGTTACGTCACGTATGACGAAAGCGCGTAAGTGCAAGCCCACAGACACCCATAGAGAATGTATTGAAAGCTTTGAAATTTGAAAAAAATAGATTTTACATGACAGGCTATGAGAGACTTCTGGGCGATTTTCAACTTGACTGAAATCGCCCCAAAAACGGGCGGGGCCATTTGAAGCACGACTTTAGCCTGATTTGACATTTAGTGGCTGGCAGATCAGACGTGAACACTGATAACTACTGTTGCCGTGATATAATTGATTAGAAAAAAAATCCCTTCCTTTTCCCGTTTGGCAGTGCGTCGCCCATATCGCCCTATTGAACAGGCCGTCCCTGCTACACAGCTTTATAGGTGTAGGGTTAGTGTTCCCACACGGCCATATCTCCATGTTACAGCGCTTGTTTACAGAAGACATATTTACATTTTACATTTTAGTCATTTAGCAGACTCTCTTATCCAGAGCGACTTACAGTTAGTGAGTGCATACATTTTTCATACTGGCCCCCCGTGGGAAGCGAACCCACAACCCTGGTTTTGCAAGCACCATGCTCTACCAACTGAGCTACAGGGGACATATGGGGCCACCTGTGCTGATTAGCTATCTAGCATTCTCCAAACACCTGTGTGTAAGCATATGTGGGCAGGAAGTGTAGTTTGTCAACTGAGGCACACACTGCATATGGATACAGTAAGGTGTATCTTTTATATTTGAAAGATTCTTTCTCGCTGATATGAAAGATAAGGGGCATATCAGCATATGTTTAGAAAACCGTTTCACAAGTGATGATTATTGATGTTTCTAAATGTTAAAACACAGCGTCGGAATTGTAGTTCACACGCAGCCAACCGTGGGTGAAGCTAACCGCTAAAAACCCTATGGATAAGAATGGTTTTCGATAGCTAGGCTTAGCCCTAGAACATGTTGGCGTTTATGAAATATACATTTCTAAATAGGCATGATTAGCAGACAATGGCATTTGATTCATACCTTTATGATACAAAGTACAGTGTTTGGTGGGACTAGCGATGGCTTACAGCAAAAAATAGTCCCTTCGTATGGGAAAAAAATTGAAGGAAATGTTTGACATCACGTAACCATTGGTCACAGGCACATCTTCACATGGGGGTGAGTGGAGTCTTTTCTGGAAGAAGAGGAAGGAGAACAGAGGTAAGCTTACTGCATGTGAGGAAAGGGCTACATATAGA